>NC_092739.1:13984087-14284087 GCF_047496795.1 Chiloscyllium punctatum
AGACTGGCTCACCAGACTAATATATCAGTATTAGAGTATCAGACTAGCCTACCAGACTAGTACACCTGCATTAGAGTATCAGACTAGCCTATCAGACTAGTACGTCAGTATTAGAGTATCAGACTAGCCTACCAATGGAGTGCGTCAGCATTAGAGTACCAGTCTAGCCCACCAGACAAGTACACCAGCATTAGAGTACCAGACTAGCCCACCAGACTAGTACACCAGCATTAGAGTACCAGACTAGCCCACCAGACTAGTACACCAGCATTAGAGTACCAGACTAGCCCACCAGGCAAGTACACCAGCATTAGAGTACCAGACTAGCCCACCAGACTAGTACACCAGCATTAGAGTACCAGTCTAGCCCACCAGACAAGTACACCAGCATTAGAGTACCAGACTGGCTCACCAGACTAATATATCAGTATTAGAGTATCAGACTAGCCTACCAGACTAATACACCTGCATTAGAGTATCAGACTAGCCTATCAGACTAGTACGTCAGTATTAGAGTATCAGACTAGCCTACCAATGGAGTGCGTCAGCATTAGAGTACCAGTCTAGCCCACCAGACAAGTACACCAGCATTAGAGTACCAGTCTAGCCCACCAGACAAGTACACCAGCATTAGAGTACCAGACTAGCCCACCAGACTAGTACACCAGCATTAGAGTACCAGTCTAGCCCACCAGACAAGTACACCAGCATTAGAGTACCAGACTAGCCCACCAGACTAGTACACCAGCATTAGAGTACCAGTCTAGCCCACCAGACAAGTACACCAGCATTAGAGTACCAGACTAGCCCACCAGACTAGTACACCAGCATTAGAGTACCAGTCTAGCCCACCAGACAAGTACACCAGCATTAGAGTACCAGACTAGCTCACCAGACTAGTACGTCAGCAGCAGTGTATCAGACTAGATCACCGGACTAGTACACCAGCATTAGAGTACCAGACTAGCTCATCAGACTAGTACATCAGCATTAGAGTACCAGACTAGCTCACCAGACTAGTACGTCAGCAGCAGTGTATCAGACTAGATCACCGGACTAGTACACCAGCATTAGAGTACCAGACTAGCTCATCAGACTAGTACATCAGCATTAGAGAATCAGACTAGATCACCAGACTAGTTCACCATCATTTGAGTATCAGACTAGCTCACCAAACTAGTACACCAGCATTAGAGTACCAGTCTAGCTCACCAGACCAGTACACCAGCATTAGAGTATCAGACTAACCCATCAGACTAGTACACCAGCATTAGAGTATCAGACTAGCTCACCAGACTAGTATGTCAGCTTTAGAATATCGGGCTCGCTCACCAGACTGGTACACCTGCATTAGAATATCAGACTAGCTCACAAAAATGGTACGCCTGCGTTAGAGTATCAGACTAGCTCACCAGACTAGTACACCACCATTAGAGTATCAGACTAGCTCACCAGACTAGACCTCCTGAATTAGAGTATCAGACTAGCTCACCAGACTAGTACATCAGTATTACAATAACAGACTAGCTCACTAGACTAGTACACCAGCATTAGAGTATCAGTCTAGCTCACCAGACCAGTACGTCAGCATTAGAGTATCAGATTAGCTCACCAGACTAGACCTCCTGAATTAGAGTATCAGACTAGCTCACCAGACTAGTACATCAGTATTACAATAACAGACTAGCTCACTAGACTAGTACACCAGCATTAGAGTATCAGTCTAGCTCACCAGACCAGTACGTCAGCATTAGAGTATCAGACTAGCTCACCAGACTAGTACACCAGCATTAGAGTATCAGACTAGCTCACCAGACTAGTACATCAGTATTAGAGTATCACACTAGCCCACCAGTGCAGTGTGTCAGCATTAGAGTATCAGACTAGCTCACCAGACTAGTACACCAGCACTAAGGTATCAGACTGGCTCACCAGACTAGTACACCAGCATTAGAGTATCAGACTCGCCTACCAGACCAGTACGTCAGTATTGGAGTATCAGACTAGCCCATCAGTGCAGTGCGTCAGCATTAGAGCATCAGACCAGCTTACCAGACTAGTACACCAGTATTAGAGTACCAGACTAGCTCACCAGACTAGTACGTCAGCAGCAGTGTATCAGACTAGATCACCGGACTAGTACACCAGCATTTGAGTATCAGACTAGCTCACCAAACTAGTACACCAGCATTAGAGTATCAGTCTAGCTCACCAGACCAGTACGTCAGCATTAGAGTATCAGACTAGCTCACCAGACTAGATCTCCTGAATTAGAGTATCAGACTAGCTCACCAGACTAGTACATCAGTATTACAATAACAGACTAGCTCACTAGACTAGTACACCAGCATTAGAGTATCAGTCTAGCTCACCAGACTAGTACACCAGCATTAGAGTATCAGACTAGCTCACCAGACTAGTACATCAGTATTAGAGTATCACACTAGCCCACCAGTGCAGTGTGTCAGCATTAGAGTATCAGACTAGCTCACCAGACTAGTACACCAGCATTAAGGTATCAGACTGGCTCACCAGACTAGTACACCAGCATTAGAGTATCAGACTCGCCTACCAGACCAGTACGTCAGTATTGGAGTATCAGACTAGCCCATCAGTGCAGTGCATCAGCATTAGAGCATCAGACCAGCTTACCAGACTAGTACACCAGCATTAGAGTACCAGACTAGCTCATCAGACTAGTACATCAGCATTAGAGAATCAGACTAGATCACCAGACTAGTTCACCATCATTTGAGTATCAGACTAGCTCACCAAACTAGTACACCAGCATTAGAGTACCAGTCTAGCTCACCAGACCAGTACACCAGCATTAGAGTATCAGACTAACCCATCAGACTAGTACACCAGCATTAGAGTATCAGACTAGCTCACCAGACTAGTATGTCAGCTTTAGAATATCGGGCTCGCTCACCAGACTGGTACACCTGCATTAGAATATCAGACTAGCTCACAAGAATGGTACGCCTGCGTTAGAGTATCGGACTAGCTCACCAGACTAGACCTCCTGAATTAGAGTATCAGACTACCTCACCAGACTAGAACGTCAGCATTAGAGAATCAGACTAGCTCATCAGACTTGTACACCAGCATTAGAGTATCAGACGAGCCTACCAGACCAGTACATCAGTATTAGAGTATCAGACTAGCCCATCAGTGCAGCGCGTCAGCATTAGACCATCAGACCAGCTTACCAGACTAGTACACCAGCATTAGAGTACCAGACTAGCTCACCAGACAAGTACACCAGCATTAGAGTACCAGACTAGCTCACCAGACTAGTACGTCAGCAGCAGTGTATCAGACTAGATCACCGGACTAGTACACCAGCATTAGAGTATCAGTCGAGCTCTTCAGAGCAGTACATCAGTAATTGGGTATCAGACTAGCTCACCAGATTAGTATATCAGCATTAGCGTATCAGACTAGCCTACCAAACTAATATGTCAGTATTAGAGTATCAGACTAGCCCACCAGTGCAGTGCGTCAGCATTAGAGTATCAGACGAGCTCACCAGACTTATACACCAGCATTAAGGTATCAGACTAGCTCATCAGAGCAGTACATCAGTAATTGGGTACCGGACGAGTTCACCAGACAAGTACATCAGCATTAGGTTATCAGAATAGCTCACCAGACTAGTACATCAGTATTAGAGTACCAGACTATCTCACCAGACTAGTACATCTGTATTAGAGTACCAGACTCACCCACAAGACTAGTACACCAGCATTAGAGTATTAGACTAGCTCACCAGACTATTACACCAGCAGTAGAGTACCAGACAAGCCCACCAGACAAGTACACCAGCATTAGAGTACCAGACTAGTTCATCAGACTAGTAACACCAGTATTAGAGTATCAGACTAGCTCAACAGACTAGTACGCCAGCATTAGAGTATCAGACTAACCCATCAGACTAGTACGCCAGCATTAGAGTATCAGACTAGCTCACCAGACTAGTACATCAGTATTAGAGTATCACACTAGCCCACCAGACCAGTACATCAGTATTAGAGTATCAGACTAGCCCACCAGTGCAGTGCGTCAGCATTAGAGTATCAGACTAGCTCACCAGACTTATACGCCAGCATTAAGGTATCAGACTGGCTCACCAGACTAGTACACCAGCATTAGAGTATCAGACTCGCCTACCAGTCCAGTACGTCAGTATTGGAGTATCAGACTAGCCCATCAGTGCAGTGCGTCAGCATTAGAGCATCAGACCAGCTTAGCAGACTAGTACACCAGTATTAGAGTACCAGACTAGCTCACCAGACTAGTACGTCAGCAGCAGTGTATCAGACTAGATCACCGGACTAGTACACCAGCATTAGAGTACCAGACTAGCTCATCAGACTAGTACATCAGCATTAGAGAATCAGACTAGATCACCAGACTAGTTCACCATCATTTGAGTATCAGACTAGCTCACCAAACTAGTACACCAGCATTAGAGTACCAGTCTAGCTCACCAGACCAGTACACCAGCATTAGAGTATCAGACTACCTCACCAGACTAGAACGTCAGCATTAGAGAATCAGACTAGCTCATCAGACTTGTACACCAGCATTAGAGTATCAGACTAGCCTACCAGACCAGTACATCAGTATTAGAGTATCAGACTAGCCCATCAGTGCAGCGCGTCAGCATTAGACCATCAGACCAGCTTACCAGACTAGTACACCAGCATTAGAGTACCAGACTACCTCACCAGACAAGTACACCAGCATGAGAGTACCAGACTAGCTCACCAGACTAGTACGTCAGCAGCAGTGTATCAGACTAGATCACCGGACTAGTACACCAGCATTAGAGTCCCAGACTAGCTCACCAGACTAGTACATCATCAGTCTAGTCCCAGACAATGGATTCTGGATTAGTGGTGCTGGAAGAGCACAGCAGTTCAGGCAGCATCCAAGTAGCTTTGAAGCTACTTGGATGCTGCCTGAACTGCTGTGCTCTTCCAGCACCACTAATCTAGAATCTGGTTTCCAGCATCTGCAGTCATTATTTTTACCTCGAGTCCCAGACTAGCCCACCAGACTCGTACACCATCATTAGAGTATCAGACTAGCCCACCAGTCTAGTACACCAGTATTAGAATACCAGACTAGCTAACCAGACTAGAACACCAGTATTAGAGTATCAGAGCATCCCACCAGACTGGTAGACCAGCATTAGAGTATCAGACTAGCTCACCTGACTAGTACATCAGTATTAGGGTACCAGACTAGCTCACCTGACTAGTACACCAGCATTAGAATACCAGACCAGCTCACCAGACTAGCACACCAATATTAGAGTATCAGACTACCTCACCACACTAGTACACCAGCATTAGAGTACCAAACAAGCCCACCAGACTAGTAAACCATCATTAGAGTATCAGACCAGCTCACCTGACTAGTACGTCAGCATTAGAGTATCAGACTAGCTCACCAGACTAGTACACCATCATTAGAGTATCAGACTAGTACACCAGTATTAGAATACCAGACCATCTCACCAGACTAGAACACTAGTAAACCAGCATTAGAGTACCAGACTAGCTCACCTGCCTAGTATACCAGTGTTAGAGTACCAGTCTAGCCCACCAGAGTAGTACACCAGCATTAGAGTACCAGACTAGATCACCAGATTAGTCCATCAGCATGAGATTACTAGACTAGCTCACCAGTCTAGTACACCAGCATTAGAGTACCAGGCTAGCTTACCAGAGTAGTACATCAGCATTAAAATATCAGATTAGCTCACCAGATCAGTATTCCAGCACTAGGCTCAGTGGTTAGCACTGCTTCCTCAGAGCACCAAAGACCCGCTTTCGATTCCAGACATGGTGTCTGTTTGTGTGGAGTTTGTACATCCTCTCTGTGTGTGTGTGAATTTCTGCCAGACGCTCCCACAGCCCAGAGATGTACAAGTCAGGTGGTTTGGATATGCTAAATTACCCATGGTGTTCAAAGATGTGTGGGTTAGGTGCATTAGTCACTGGAATAAGGTAGGGGGATGGGTCTGGGTGGGAAGGATGGTGTGGTTTTGTTGAGCTGTGAATGGCCTGACACTGCACTGTGCAGAATCTACATCTAAGACTAGTCCAACAGCACTAGAACACTGGATTAATATATCTGACTAGTATACCTAACTAGCAAATCAGACTACACAGCAATTGTAAAACACCATCCTTAGTACACCAGACTAGTACAGCCCATTGGCATACCAGCCCTAGACTAGCACATCAGAGTAGTACATCAACCCTATAACACAAAACTGGCACACCAGGCTAATGCACCAGTACTAGAACATCAGACTAATACAGCACATGGGTACACGAGGAATAGATCATCAGACTAGTGTGTCAGACCAGTAAACCAGAAGAGTGCACCAAAACTAGCACATCAGATCAGTACACTAAAACTAGAAAACTAGGCCAGTATCAGTACTAGTACACCAGCACTGACGCACCAGAGTAGATCAGCAGACTACCAGACCATTCTAGGTATATCAGCACTAGCACACCAGTACGAATACATCAATCCTAACATACCAGATTGGAACAGCAGATGGGTTGACCAGTACGAGAACATCTGACTAGAATACCAGGCGAGCACTGCAGACCAGTACACTGGATTAGTACACCAGACTAATACTGTGCACCAAATTAGTACAGCAGTATTAGAACATCAGACAAGCACACCAGACCAATACATCAGTCTAGCACAGCACGCTAGAAATGCTGACTAGCATACTGACCAGTACACCAGAATAGTACACCAATACAAAGTGTGATAGACTAATGCATCAGACTAGCACGCCAGACTAATACTGTACACCAAACTAGTACACCAAACTAGCACAGCAGACTAGGATAGCAGACCAGCACTTCCGACTAGCACACCAGGCTAATATACCAGACTAATATACCAGACTAGTATACCAGCATTAGCATACCAGACTACTACAGCAGACTATTCTACCAGCCGTAGAACACCAGCCAAGTGCAAAGGACCAGCATACCACCATTGGCACAGTAGATGAATAGATCTGAGTTCAGGTGGTGAGGAGACCCAAAAGTAGAGTCACAGGTAGACAGAATAATGAAGACGGCATTTGGTATGCTTGCCTTTATTAGTCAGAGCATTGAGTATTGGAGTTGGGAGGTCATGGTGCAGCTGTACAGGACATTGGTTAGGCCACTTTTGGAATATTGCATGCAATTCTGATCTCCTTCCTATCGGAAAGATGTTGTGAAACTTGAAAGGGTTCAGAAAAAATTTCCAAGGATGTTGCCAGGGTTGGAGGATTTGAGCTATAGGGAGAGGCTGAATAGGCTGGGGGTGCTTTTCCTGGAGCGTCAGAGGCTGAGGGGTGACCTTATAGAGGTTTACAAAATCGTGAGGGGAATAACTAGGGTGAATAGCCAAGGTCCTTTCGCCAGGGTATCGCGGTCCAAAGTTAGAGGGCATAGGTTTAAGGGGAAAGGGGAAAGATTTAAAAGGGATCAAATGGACAACCTTTTCTTGAAGAGGGTGGTGTGTGTATGGAATGAGCTGCCAGAGGAAGTGGTGGAGATCGGTACAATTGCAACATTTAAGAAGCATCTGGATGGGTATACAAATAGGAAGGATTTAGAGGGATATGGGCCAAATGCTAGCAAATGGAACTAGATTAGGTTAGGATACCTGGTCAGCATGGACGTGTTGGACTGAAGGGTCAGTTTCCATGCTGTACAGCTCAATGACTATGACTTTATGACTTAACAATCAGCTGGCTGCAGATGGATTTATCAATTACAGCACTGGCAAGAGTGCCCACCACACAGTCCTTGTGGAGACAAAGTCCCTCCTTCACATTGAGAATACCCTCCATTGTGTTGTGTGGCACTATCACTTTGCTAAATGGGGCAGACTCTGAGCAGATGTAAGAATTGGGCATCCATGGGATGCTATGGGCCATCAACAGCAGCAGAATTGTACTCCCACACAATCTGCAAACTTATGGCCTGGTGTACACCTCACTCAACCATTACCATCAAACCAGGGGATCAATCTGGGTTCAATGGAGAGTGTAGGAAGGCATGCCAGGGGCATACCGAAAAATGAGGTGTTAACCTGTTGAAGCTCCCGAACAGGACTACTTGCATGCGGAGCAACACAAATAGCAAACAGACAGATCTCAGCGAACCCACAACCAATGGATCTGATTTAAGCTCTGCAGTCTTGCCCCATCCAGTAGTGAATGGAGGTGGACAATTTAACAACTCATTAGAGGCAGAAGGTCCACAGACACCCCCATCCTCAGTGCTGGATGACCTCAACAGATCAGAAAAGGCTGAAGCATTTACAGAAATCTTCAGCCAGAAGTGCTGCGTTACCACTGAATCCTCCACTATCAACACCCTTGTGGTTCCATTAACCAGAAACTCAACTTGACTCACCATATAAACACACTGTCTATAAGAGCAGGTTAGAGGCTAGGAACACTCTGGTGAATAACTCAACTTCTGATCCACAAAGCCTGTCCATCACCTAAAAGGCACAAGTCAGGTGTGTGGTGGAATATGCCCCATTTGCCCTGGATGGGTGCTGCTCCAACAATACTCAAGAAGCTTGAGACCATCCAGGACAAAACAGCCTGTTTGATTGTCACCACATCCACAAACATCCACTCCCTCCACCACAGTCACTTAAGTGGTAGCAGTGTGTACTATCTACAAGATTCAATGCAGAAATTCACCAAAGATTTTCAAACAGCACTTTTCAAACCCACAATAGTGTCCACCTGGAAGGATAAGGGCAGCAGGAGAATACTATTACCTTCAATTCCCCTCCAAACCGTCACCATTCTGACTTGGAAATATATCGCCATTTGTTCAGTGCCGCTGAGTCAAAATTTTGGAAGTCCCTCCCTAATGGCATCGTGGGTTAACCCACAACAGATAAACTGAAGTGATTTAAGAAGGTAGCTCACCACCACCTTCTCAAGGGCAGCTAGGGATGGGTCATAAATGCTGGCCAGTCAGCGACACCCACATCTCACAAATAAATGAAAACATTACAACAGACCACTACACCAGTAATAGTAAAGCAGCAGTAATATAACACAATAGTAAAGCAGACTGGTACAAGAGGACTAAAATACCAGTCTATTACACTGTATAAGCACACCAGCACTAGCACATCACAATTGTACACCAGCACATCAGACCAACACATCAGCATTAGAACACCAGACTAGCACACCAGACTCATTCATTGGACAAGTACATGAGTACTAGAACACCAGACTAGCGCATCAGACTAGTACACCAGCACGAGAACAACAGGCTAACACACTGGCACCAGCACGAGAACAACAGGCTAACACACTGGCACTAGCACATCAGGTGAGCACATTATACTAGCACATGAGCAGTTGAATACCACACTATTAAGCCAGACTACGATAACCAGCAATAAAACGCCAGCAAGCAAACAGCAGATGTGACACGCAAACCCAAGGTGCAGTGATTTTTAATCCTTTCTCTTGTTTATTCCTGGCAATGGAAAACATGTGCTTGTATTTCATTCAGAATGGGTGAAATATGCACAATCTGGGATGTAATTGACAGGTGGATGGTTCAGTGTTCTGCACTGCATCTCTTCCTTTGAAGTGCCTCTCTGAAATTCTTGGCACTCTTCTGGGTGAGACAGGGTCTCTCTGGAGACTGAGTGTAAACCACACAAGACCTTTCCATTCTATTACTCTGAGGTGCCTGAGAATGTATACCCTGCCACATCCATTGTCACGATACACGGTCTCCCTTGTGTGTGACTCTCTCAAGCATGTCACAGCTCCTGCCATCCTTTCATTGTGCCAAGACTTCAGTTGGCTATACAGACGTATGTCATGCTACATCTCTCTGACAGACATTATCTCTGCCCGCCACATGCATATTATTGAATTCATATACACTCCCGTTGGTCTCCTCATTCGTGCTGTTGACTCAGGGAAGGTAATTCACCCTCATCCAGTGCCAAGGTCCTATGCATGACCCCCATGATTGCTGACCATGTCTACTGCCTCCGTCCACCATTTTCTTGTTAAATGGGGTGGCTTCCTCTTACAACCTTGTGAGAGGGGAATGCACTCCACCCCCCAACCCATACCCACACAGACAACATGGAAGCATCCAGTCAGTGACCCATGGACCCATGACTGCATTCTATGCTGACATTGCTAATGATAGCGTATCTTCCTTAGTTTAAAGCCTCTGTCCTCTTCATAGAACTCGTCAACTGCAATGGGGTTGGCAGAGGAACAACATACTCTTGCAGAATACATCTCACCAATGTTGCTGCATTCAGAGTCTCTCGAGCTCTTCTCATTCATCTGGTCCTTCATTGGTCCACAGGCAAGTAGGCTGCCCCATATATTCCTCATCCCTGGAAACATCACAAGGGCTGTGCTAGCGCATCATAGGAATCAGGAATATTACTGTGGGTATCATACAGCACTACTCCCACACCAGCTCATTTCCCCTACATCTACCATCTCCCATTCCACTGAAGGGGGATGGGTGGGTGTACAATTCAGCAATTGGAGTATTGCGAGCAGTTCTGGGTCCCAATTCTAAGGAAGGATGTGTCGGCGTTGGAGTGGGTCCAGAGGAGGTTTACAAGAATGGTTCTGGGGATGAGGGGCTTGTCATATGAGGAACAGTTGAGGACTCTGGGTCTTTACGCGATGAACCTTGGAAGGATCTCATTGAAGCTTACAGAATAATGAGAGATCTGGATAGAGTAGGCTCGGAGAAGATCTTTCTAGTGGTAGGAGAGATGAGGTCGCAAGAGCGCAGTCTCAGAGTGAAGGGACAATCCTTTACAACTGAGATGAGGAGAAATTTATTCAGTCAGAGGTTGGTGATTCTGTGGCGGCCAAGTCATTGAATGTTTTTGAGGTAGAGATAGATAGATTCTTGATTGGTTAGGGGAACAAGGGTTATGGGGGGGAAGGCAGGAGAAAGGAGTTGAGAAACAAATCAGCCATAATCAAATGGTGAAGCAGACTTGATGGGCTGAATGGCCTAATTCACCTCTTATCTCTTATGGTGTTATAATATCGTAGCATCTTATAAAACAGAAGATGGCCATTCAGCCTATCAGGCACAAGCTATCTGATTAGTCTCCATGGCCTCGTAAATATTTACTTTTGAAGTTTATTTCTAATTCCCTTTTGAAAAATGCGATTGAATCTACTTCCACCATCTTGTCAGGAAATGCATTCCAGATCATAACAACTTGCTGTGTAAAAAAACATTCTCCTCATCTCCCCTCTGGTTCTTTTTGCCAACTGCAGACCATTGGTAATCATCCAACTTACAATAAATTGCATATGTCTTGACTTTCTCTCAGTAGACCACCCAGACTGACTCTGAACATGGGTTTTAAACTGTTTTCAAACTTCTGGCCACAGGAAAAAGGAGGGGCTATCCTCCAGCTTTGGTAATTCACCACTAGACCTGTCAGTAATATTGGTTACCTGACTTCGAAAAATGCATTTCTTGTCAGACACCTCAAACAGATGAGCCACTCCGATGACAGGATGTTTTATAGTTTGTCGGAAGTGTGAAGTGAAATAAGATGTTAACTGCTGTTCCTGGTCATTATGTGAAACTGTTGGCTGACTCATTAACGAATCACCTTGCTCTGGTCTCAGCAACTGTAGCACATGATTATAAATAGCGTTTTTAAAGAGGTGCAACCTCATTTCAATTTCAAAGACACGTAAATAATTTCCAAGTTCTTTCGAAGGGAAAAAAAGTTCGAAAACGAAACAATTTTATTGAAGGGAGAATGTGAAATGGTAGCAGCAGGTAATTTGAATTGGCATGGACAAGGGAAAACTTTCAGAGGAGCGCTGTTGCAGATTTAACTGTAACCAGGGTGGCAATTTCCTCATGCCCCTTTCAGAAGGAAGAGATGCCAAGGTTCGTTTTCTAAACAGGCCCTCAGGCAGGTGGCTTGGCACTCAATGAATCGTGCTTTTGACCTGAGTTCCACAATTTTATGGAAATAAAGCAGTTCTTCCAGCTAGAATCAAAACTATGTAATATCCTATTAAAACCAACTGCACCCCTGTTCACCAATTATACAGATGATTCAGTGAATTAACACAAGACCCAAACAAATATTTCTGAACCTGCTCAATGAAAACCTATATTGTGAATCTGGCAGACCAGAGGCTGCATGGAGCAAAATCTGAAGTAAATTATACTTCCACTGAGACTCTGTGACCCCTGGGAGAAACTCTAGGTTGGTGGGAAGAGAGAGGGAAAGATTTCTATGTCTGTAAAGATTCCGAGGTAAGCCAACTAGAACTGACCTGTATAGCATGAGTTTTTTAGGTGATTAAAATTCCTCAGTGGGCCATGATAACTGAACCAGGAAGAATTTCCATAGCGATCTCGTTTGAAAAATGGGAGAGGCCTACCCTTAACTTTTATGCAAAGGTCCATTTTGCATGGTGCAGTTCCAACTTCTTTTGGACTTCAGTTGGAGCTGAATGTCTGGGATCTGGGACAGAATTTGTTCAATGCTAAAATAAAATGAAGAACTGCAAATGTTGGAGGTTTTAACGTTCTGAAGAAGGGTCACTGGACTCAAAATATTAACTCTGTTTTCTCGCCACAGATGCTGCCAGACCTGTTGAGTTTCTTATGCAATTTCTCTTCTTGTTGGTCTGTTTAATGACATCCAGCTCTGTTACATCTTTCGATCTGTAGCAATGTTCAAACTTTTGGAATTTCAATTCCTATGCCATACCTTCTGCTGAATCTGTTTTGAGGTCTGTCTTGCCATTTGTTATTGGCAATGGATTTAGTATGTGAGCCGAGGAATAAGATTAGAAGTCTGTCTTGAATGGGTCAGGAAGGACAACGTCCTCTCAGTAAATGCCGTAGCTCAGCTGGATAGGACTGTATCTTATTAACACGCGCACTTGCTAGTTTTAATGAAAGGAGATCTGTGAATGAGCAAATGATATAAGCATTTGAATTAACCCAGGAAATGGCAATGCACAGATTGCCAATGATCAAATACTACAACGGAGTGCAGAACTGTGACTGAACCCACGATATTGGCATGTGCAAACCCATAAATGAGAAAACCATGATACCCATATATTTTTGACAGAATCAGAGTGCCGTGATTTTTTTTGAAGACAAGTAACTCTAGAGCAATTCAATCAAGGAAACCAGAATCCAAAGACAAATCAGATCCAAGAGAGTTTTGGGAAAATATTACGGTTCCACAAAAAAACTGGGATGATCATTTACATGATCCATATTGCTCCACACTATTTGTCTCAGAGCTCAAACTGTTAGTTATGCATTTTTTGCATAATTCTGAGATGACAAAGATCATTCAATTGGTGGATGCTTATTACTTTTTGGTTTAACTCAGCCTCATTTGTCTTTACTCCTGTAGCTCTGCCTTTAAACGATGGTTGATAAATACACAAGCATAACTGCAAGGGAACTGCTCCCAAGGTAGTAGTACCTTTCAGTCAGATAGGTTTTCTGGGTGAATCCTCTGACAGAACATCCTTCATTTAGATCAGATTTGAGACAAGCCAGGTTTTGTATCACTGCCACAGCTACTATTCAATCCATCTTTTCAACTGCACACAAACAAAACCCAAACTCTCTTTCGTTTCTGCTTTTCTTCTTCACCTGTGTGCTTCTCCCATTTTGAGAAGCTGTTTGTTTCCACATTTTTAAAATTCTTTCCATCAAAATCATTATCCGATTGAATAAAGAGGTGAGGAGTTTCAATTGAAATTGTCAACACTTGTTGGAGATAACATCTAGATGGTCTGAGCATCTTCCTCAATTAACAACAATTAAAATTAAAATAGGCAGCTTTTTTTTGTGCTGGTGGGTCTGGACATCCCCCCAGATGGTGATGGTGGTGTCTGACCCAATGTTTGTAAGGTACAATTTGGTCAGTAATGATTTAGAACGTAGAAGATAGAACAGCACAGCACAGTCCAGGCTCTTGAGCCCTGCAATGTTGTGCTGACCTTTTATCCTACTCTAAGATCAAACTGACCTACATACCCTTCATCTTACTATCATCCATGTGCCCATCCAAGAATCGCTTAAAGTCCCTAATATGTCTGACGCTACTACCACCACTAGCAGTGCATTGCATACACCCACCACTCTCTGTGTAAAGAACCTACCTCTGACATCTCCCCGATACCTTCCTTCAATCACCTTAAAATTATGCCCCCTCATGAAAGCTATTTCCACCCTGGGAGAAAATCTATGGCTATCCATTCTATCTATGCCTTACATCACCTTGTACCCCTCTGTCAAGTCACCTCTCATTCTTCTTCACTCCAATGAGAAAAGTCCTAGCTCCCTGAAGCTTTCTTCATAAGACATGACCTCTAGTCCAGGCAGCATCCTGGTAAATCTTCTTTGTACCCTTCCTAAAGCTTCCACATCCTTTCTATAATTAGGCAACCAAAACAGAATACAATATTCCAAGTGTGGTCAAACCAGGGCTTTATAGAGCTGCAGCATAACCTCGCGGCTCTGAAACTCAATCCCCCTGTTAATGAAAGCCAAAACACCATACTCCTTCTTAACAACCCTATCAACATGGGTGGCAACTTTGAGAGATTTATGGATATGGACCCCAACATCCTAATGTTCCTCCCACCTAAAGGTAGGGCTGCTAAGAATCCTACCTTTAACCCTGTAAACTGCATTCGAATTCGACCTTCCAAAATTGATCACTTCACACTTTTCCAGGTTGAACTCCATCTGCCACTTCTCAGCCCGGCTCTGCATTCTTTCAATGTTCCATTGCAACCTACAACAGCCTTCCACACTATCCACAACTCCACCAACCATCGTGTCATTGGCAAACCCTTCTACTTCCTCATCCAAGTCATTTATAAAAATCACGAACAGCAGAGGTCCCAGAAGAGATCCCTGCAGAACACCACTGGTCACCGAGCTCCAGGCTGAATACTTTCCATTTACTACCACCCTCTGTTCTTTCTGAATGAGCCTGCCATGGGGAACCTTTATCAAACACCTTGCTAAAATCCAGATCTACCACATTAATGCTCTCCCTTCATCAATGTGTTTTGTCACATCCTCAAAGAATTCAGTAAGGCTTGTGAGGCATGACCTGCCCCTCACAAAACCATGCTGACCACCTCTAATCAAACTATACTCTTCCAAATAATCACGAATCCTGTCTCTCAAAATCCTCTCCAATAATTTGCCCACCACCGATGTAGGACTGACTGGTCTGTAATTCCCAACATTATCTCTATTTCCTTTCTTGAACAAGGGAATAACATTTGCCACCCTCCAATTATCTGACACTATTCCAGTGGACAGTGAGGACCCAAAGATCATTGCCAAAGGTACAGCAATCTCTTCCCTCGCTTCCTGTAGGAACCTTGGGAATATCCCATCTGGCCCAGGGGACTTACCTATCCTCATTAGATTACTTACAGTGTGGAAACAGGCCCTTCAGCCCAACAAGTCCATACCGACCCTCTGAAGAGCAACCCACCCAGACCCATTCCCGTACATTTACCCTTTTACCTAGCACTATGGGCAATTTAGCTTGGCCAATTCACCTAAGCTGCACATTTTTGGGCTGTGGGAGGAAACCCACGCAGACACGGGGAGAATGTGCAAACTCCACACAGACAGTTGCCTGAGGTGGGAATTGAACCCAGGTCTCTGGTGCTGGGAGGCAGCAGTGCTAACCACTGTGCCACCGTGCCGCCCACATGGAAATAACATAACAATACAAGTGAGTCATCTACCAGAGCTCGCTAGTATCCGTCTGGTTTTTTTCTTCAAATTTTCCAGCACATCCTTCTTCTTAACATTAATCTGGTTGAATATATCAGCCGGTTTCACGCTGTCCTCACAAACGACAAGGTCCCTCTCATGAGTGAATACTGAAACAAAGTATTCATTAAGGACCTCCCCTACCTCTTCAGACTCCAGGCACAAGTTCCCTCCACTATCCCTGATTGGCCCTAAATTCACTCTGGCCATTCTCTTGTTCCTCACATAGATGTAGAACGCTTTGGGGTTTTCCTTAATCTGACCCACCAAGGCTTTTTCATGTTCTCCTAAGTCCATTCTTCAGTTCCTTCCTGGCTACCTTGTAGGTCTCTAGAGCCCTGTCTGATCCTTGCTTTCTCAAACTTAAGTAAGCTTCCTTCCTCCTCTTGACTAGATATTCCTCATCTCTTGTCATCCAAGGTTCTTTCACACTACCATCCTTCCTTGCCTCAGTGGGACAAACCTATCCAGCACTCGCAGCATGTGCTCTCTCAACTACTTCCACATTTCTGTCACCCGTTTCCCTGAGAATATCTGTTCCCAATTTATGCTCTACAATTCCTACCTAACAGCAATGTAATTCCCAATTCCCCAATTAAATACTTTCCTATACTGTCTGCTCCTATCCATCTCCATGACAATAGTAAAGGTCAGGGTGTTGTGATCACTATCACCAAAATGCTCTCCCACTGAGAGATCTGACACCTGACCTGGGTCGTTGCCAAGCACCAAATCCAATATGGCCTTCCCTCTAGTCCGCCTACTTACATATTGAATCAGGAAACCTTCCCGGACACACCTGACAAAATTTGCTCCATCTAATCTATTTGCACTAAGGAGGTTCCAATCAATATTAGGGAAGTTGAAGTCACTTCTGCACCTTTCCAAACTCTGCCTCCCAATCTGATCCTCTGTGTCTCTGTTGCTGTTGGGGTGGGGGGGGGGTGGAATCTATAGAAAGCTCCCAATAAAGAAGCAGCACGATGGCACAGCGGTTAGCACTGCTGCCTCACAGCGCCAGAGACCTGGGTTCAATTCCCACCTCAGGCAACTGTCTGTGTGGAGTTTGCACATTCTCCCCGTGTCTGCATGGGTTTCCTCCCACAGTCTGAAGATGTGCAGGTTAGGTGAATTGGCCATGCTAAATTGCCTGTAGTGTTAGGTGGATTAGTCAGAGGTAAATATAGGGTTTCTCTTTGGAGGGGCAGTGGGGACTTGTTAGGCCGAAGGGCCTGTTTCCACACTGTAGGTAATCTAAAATAAAGTGACTGTTCCTTTCCTGTTTCTGACTTCCACCATGCTGACTCTGTTGACAAACCCTCCTAGATGACTTCCCTGTCCACAGCTGTGATACTATCCCTGCTTAGCAATGCCACTCCCCCACCTCTTTTACTTCCCTCACTATTCCTTTTGAAACATTGAAACCCCGGAATATCCAATAACCATTCCTGCCCCTGTGATATCCAAGTCTCCGTAATGGCCACAACATCATAGCTCCAAGTACTGATCCATGCTCTGAGTTCCTCACCCTTATTCCTGGCACTTCTTGCGTTCAAATAGACACACTTCAACCCATCACACTGACTGCAACTTTGATTTGAATAGATTGGAACCAAAGATCAGCAAACAAAATGGTGAAGTAACAATGAACTGCTTGTAAAGATGAGGTGTGTTAGCTTCAGTCTCAATATATTTTCAATGTGGTATAGATAGTGCCACCAGAGTTCTCTGTGTGAAAAGTGAGATAAAGAATTAAATAAAGTCGAAAAAGTTTTACAAATGCCACATGGATAATACAATTCATAAACAGGTGGAACGTAGAAAGGTTCCAAGAAGGCAATAAAGAAAAATAGAAGAGAATACTAACAAAACTGGAAGCTAACATAAAATGGAATCCAAAAATCCTTTTTTGTTCGTTTAAATAGTAAAAGATCCTAAAGAGAAGGATGTAATTGATTAGTGACACACAGAAAATCAAACTTATGCATGGAGGTGTGGATACTACATTTGTACTTTTAATTTAAAGCAATTCAGTAATTTTGGCTTTTTGAAGGGATTGTTGATTGTATTTTCCAGCCGATCTTTTTCATGCTGATTCCCTGATGAATCCTTGACTTCCTGACCCAGAGATTGCAATCAGCGAGAATAGGCAACGACAGCCCCTCTCCACCACAATTCTCAAAACCAGTGCCTTAAAAGGCTGTGTACTCAGCCCCTTACTGTATTGTACTATATTGTAGCCCCTGTGCTCATGACTGTGTGGCTACATTTCGACCTAACTCCTTCTGCAAGTTCGCGCATGGCACCGCCTTTTTCAGCTGGATCTCAGACAATGACGAGACAGAATACAGGAAAGAGAGAGAGTGCTTGCTGGCCTGGTGTAAAGACAACAATCTCTCTCTCTCTCTCTGTCTCTCTGTCAATGTCAGTGAAATGAAAGAGCTGCTCATTGACTTATCATAGAATCCCTACAGTGTGGAAGCAGGCTATTCAGCTTCACACTGACCCACCAAAGAATATCCGACCCAGAACCACGTCAGCCCTGTAACCATGGATTTCCCATGGTTAATCCACCTAGACTGTAACCAAAAGAGAAAACGCTAGAAAATCTCAGCAGGTCTGGCAGCATCTGTAAGGAGAGAAAAGAGCTGATGTTTCAAGTCTCACTGACAAAGGGTCAGTTAGACTCGAAACGTCAGCTCTTTTCCCTCCTTACAGATGCTACCAGACCTGCTGAGATTTTCCAGCATTTTCTCTTTTGGTTTCAGATTCCAATATCCACAGTAATTTGCTTTTATCCACCTAGACTGTACATCCCTGGACAAAGTTAAAAATCACACAACACCAGGACAAAGTCCAACAGGTTTAATTGGAAGCACTAGCTTTCGGAGCGCTGCTCCTTCATCAGGTGGTTGTGGAGGATAAGATGAAGGAGCAGCGCTCCGAAAGCTAGTGCTTGCAAATAAACCTGTTGGACTAGAACATGGTGTTGTGTGATTTTTAACTTTGTACACCCCAGTCCAACATTGGCATCTCCAAATCATCCCTGGACAATATTGGGCAATTTAGCATGGCCAATCCACCTAACCTGTGCAGCTTTGAACCGTAGGAGGAAACTGGAGTACCCAGAGGAAAACCATGCAGACATTGGGAGAATGTGCAAATTCATCACAGACAGTGGCCTGAGGGTGGAATTGAACCTGGGTCCCTGGAGCTGTGAGGCACAAGTGCTAAGTGCTGAGCACCATGCTGCCCAAGGTGATGGGATGCAAGGTGGAGGGAATGCCCCTGTCTACATCAATGGAGCTGAAGTAGAGATGGTCAAGAGCATCAAATTCCTAATAATGATGATCACCAACAATCCGTCCTGATCCACGTTTATGCGACAGTTGAGAAAGCACAACGATGCCTCTAGTTCCTCAGGAGGCTAAGGAAATTCAGCATGTCTGAAAAGACTGTTGCCAATTTTTATTGATGCACCATAAACAGCATTCGATCCAGGTGCATCACAGCTTGGTATGGCAACTGCTCTGCCCAGAACAGTAAAAAAACTACAGAGGGTTGTGAACACAGCCTGGTCCATCACATAAACCAAGCTTCCATTGTCTCAATGTATACTTCTTGCTGTCTCCGAAAGATGGCCAACATAATGAAAGACCCCTTCCATTCTGGCTATGATCTCTTCCAATTTCTTCCACTGGCAGAAGACACAAAAGCTTAAACACATGAATCAACAGATTCAAGAACATCTTCTTCCCCACTGTTATTAGAATTCTGAATGGACCTCTTAATTTTAGATTTAATATTGATTTCACTCTGTCTGTACCTTCTCTGCAGCCGTAACATTGTATTCTTCATTCTGTTCTATTACCCTTATGCACTTGGTATGGAATGATCTGCTTGTGATTTGAAATAAACCTGTTGGACTATAACCTGGTGAAAGTGGGTACTGCAGATGCTGGGGATTAGAGTCAAGATTAGAGTGGTGCTGGAAAAGCACAGCAGGTCAGGCAGCATCCGAGGAGCAGGAAAATCAAGGATTCGGGCAAAAGCCCTTCATCAGGAAAAGATAATCTGGTGTCATGTGACTTCTGACTTTGTCCACCCCATTCCAACAGAGGCACCTCCACACTATTTAATTGTATTCTGTTTTTTTGTCGCGTAAGTCCCAACTGTTTGAAAATCCACAAACACAACATCAATGGTTCTCCCCTTTTCTACCCTACCTGTTACATCCTTAAAACAGAGTTGTCAAACACAATTTACTTTTCATTAAACACTGGTTCAGCCTCAGCTGGAGGGTTATCCAATTCTGGTACTGCTCTTCAGGAAGAATGGGAAGGATTTACAAGGAGGGCAGAAAAGATTTAAGAGAACAGTCCCAGGGATGATGGACAGTGGTTAGAAGGATAGATTGGAGAAGCTGTTATTGTACTAGTTTGTGAAGGAAAGATTTGAAGAAGAGATGATTTGACAGAGGTGTCCAATATCTTGAGGCACTGACGGAGAGAAACTGTACATTGGTGCAAGGGTCAAGGGTCAGAGAGGTGCAAAGGTCAAGTGCCAGAGGACACCAATTTAAGGTCATCTGCAATAAAAGCAAAAGCAACATGGGAAAAGTTCTCACCTAGTGAGTAGTTGTGATGTAGAATGTTTTTGCCTGAGAAAGTGTGAAAGACAGATTTAATCATGGCTTTGAAAAAGAAATATGTTGCCGGAATATGGGAGTGGAATTGCTCTCACAGATTTGTCAAACAGTCCTTTTTCACATGTTATATTCTATGCTTCTATGATTTCTGACTTCACAACAATGCAAAAGGCATTATTACCCTTTCCCAGTTGTTTAATTCTTCCTTTCTCTTGCACTTCAGCATTCCTGTTTAACGTTGTGTCTAGGTTTCAGAGCTCCAATAAAAAAATTGCATTTATTTCATGCTTTTAATGTGGAAGCTCCCAAGATCCTGGAGCATGACCATACAAAGTTTGCCCCTAAGCCAGTATCCCTGTGTCAATGAGTCACTGTGGAGATTCCAGAGTTTACAATTTGTCAGATGGAGTGAAAAAAAATTAGGGCTGGGTAAAGTTTTATTTATCCATGCACCAGCTCCTGCCGGAATACTGTTCAGGACAATCATCTCCTCGGAGTTATGTTATCTTACATTACTTCCCAATAAGGATGTTGACTACCTTCTATTCACATTAACAGCCCAAACACTTTTCACCAAAGCCAATCATTTCTCTGGATCTCCTTACTATCTCATCATCCAAATCCTCCGATCATTCTCCTGAATGAGCTGAACTTTAACTGCCCAATCTTTATCATTGTAGATTCCAGGAGAAAGGTCCACTTCATCCCCTCACCCCCAGAGACAATTTGAGGAGAAGGAAGGTCCTTTAACTTCCCTGAGGAGAGAGATAGATAGTGAAGAACTATCTACTGTGTCAATTGTTACCATGGTCATAGGCACTAGTTCAGATACAGGCAGTGCAGATAGCTTAGAGGCTAATGTAGAACAAGATCCTCACAGTAGGACTGAGAGACAATCACAGAGAATTGTTAAGGTGCAGAAGGCAACTACTTGGCTCATTCAGCCTGATCTGTTCTATTCCATAGAGCCAAATTCCTGTCGTTTCCTCATACCACTTCTATAAAATAATGGCCCAATGTACTCTTGAATGCCCCAATTGAACCTGCCTCCAACACACTTCCAGACAGAGCATTCCATACCCTAAATGCTCACTGTGTAAAAATATTTTTTGCACATCAATTTAAATCTATGCCCTCTTATTCGTTTGTTCTTCTACGGGCAGTAACAGCTTCTCTCTATCTATTCTATCTGGCCTGCTCATGATTCGGAAAGCCTCTATCGAATCTCCTCTCAGCCTTCTTCTCTCCAAGGAGATAGTCCCACACTTCTTCAATCTATCCTTCGCTGCCACCTTGCCGGTGGGCGGCACGGTGGCACAGTGGTTAGCACTGCTGCCTCACAGCGCCAGAGACCCGGGTTCAATTCCCGCCTCAGGCGACTGACTGTGTGGAGTTTGTACATTCACCCCCTGTCTGCGTGGGTTTCCTCCGGGTGCTCCGGTTTCCTCCCACAGTCCAAAGATGTGCAGGTCAGGTGAATTGGCCATGCTAAATTGCCCGTAGTGTTAGGTAAGGGGTAGATGTAGGGGTATGGGTGGGTTGCGCTTCGGCGGGGCGGTGTGGACTTGTTGGGCCGAAGGGCCTGTTTCCACACTGTAAGTAATCTAATCTTGTCCTCTCAGATCCAGTAGGCAGCACTGCCTGCCTGCAAGTTTACAGTGTGTGGTTAGGAAGGTGGGGGGGGGGGCGCAGTTTGCCTCTAGTTTGGTGTGCGGCTTGATCTGGAGCCTGATTCAGGGTTGATTCCTGATGAAAGGCTTTTGCCCGAAATGTCGAAAGCCTGCTCCTCAGATGCCGCCTGACCGGCTGTGCTTTTCCAGCACCACACTCTTGGCTGTAACCTCCAGCATCTGCGGTCCTCACTTTCGCCCATCTGGAGTCTGGAACCTACTCTTTCCTGTGTGGAAAGGCTTTCCAGCCACCACTGAAACCTTGACGTCAGGAGCAACGTCTGATGATTGAGGTTGCAGGTTTTCACTGCAGTCACTGTAGATTCTCTGAACAGCAAAACAAAAAGCCCCCACAGAATAACAAAGTACTTCAAACAAAATCCAAGCAGCTCCTAATGCAATATTTTCATCTTCTGGAACAGCTATACGTTAAAATTGGCAGCTCAGGCAGTTGGCAAATAAGTCCTGGGCTCCTTGATTGAAAGATTTATGCAAAGTCGTTCCAATACCCACAGATAAGTCCATCAACAGATTGCTGGTCTGGCTGAACAGATTGAGAGCAATGGCCCAGGAACCAGAGAGCAGGAATTTCTCTGTGGTAACATTGCTTCACCCTCTTGTGTCACTCCACCATTGCCCATTGAAGTTGCTTATCAGCTCATGGCTAATAGTGCTCTGGCCCATACTAAAACGGTGCAGCCTGAGGAAAGACCAACATGATCCACAGAATTTTGAGGCCGTTTCAGGAGGACATCTCAATACTTCAGATTTTACCATTCACCTCTTTTTCTCAGTCACTGGATTGTATTCTAGAGAAGCATCAGAGTAGGCAAGAGTACTTTTATGATAATCCCTATAAGTAAGCCCCGTAGAAAATGTGTTAATATTTTTATGTTGTTTGTTTTTATTTAACGTTTTCACTCTCTGTATTTGTTTTAAATTCATTTCTGGGGAGTAGGGGTGATTTTATTTTTGCGTTGTTTAGCAGAAATATGGTTAAAAGGATTGTGTGCAGATTCTGAATTTTTGATTTATTCTCAGTTCTGGAAGGTAAAGTGAATGGAAATAGTGCCCTGTAGTCTGAAAGTGGAGCACATATTTTAAAAGCAGCATCTCATAAGATAGCAGTGAGCGATGTGCTCAGATACGGAACATTTATTTGGAATGTTCTGTTGATTCGCCTATTCTCCCTCAGAATTCTCCGTCTCCTCCTGGACAACCTCTGCCCCTTCTTCCTTCCCTTCCTCAATCTCATCCACCTTCTCAACCTCTTGGAGCTCCTGAACTTGACCCTTTTGTACAATCAGGAGAAACTGAGTACTGCAGACGCTGGAGATCAGAGTCGAAAAGTGGGGTGATAGAAAAGCACAGCCGGTCAGGCAACATCGAAAGGGCAGGAGAGTCGGCGTTTTGAGCATGATCTCATCAGCAGGAAGACGATGAAGAGCTCATACTGAAAACATCGACTTGTCCTGCTCCTTAGATGCTGCCTGGCCGGCTGTGCTTTTCCAGCGCCACACTTTTCAGCCCTTGGTACAATTGTAGATGGTGACGACTTATGGGGCATGGAACAAATTAGTATGAATTGTGCCCTCCTGATCAACCTCTCCCTCCACCCTTCAGCAACTAGTGTTGCTCTGTCTCCTGCCAATCCTCAACAGATTAAAGAGGCCATCTTGCAAAATAGTTAAGACCACAGATTTCCTTTCTGCTGGTGACTCCCATCAAGTTGACAATAATGCGCTGGAGATCAGCGCTCACTTTTTTTTAAAGATGAAGGCAATTTAAGGCCCAAAATTTTTGTTAAGAATATTGGTGAAGTCATGGTAACGTGCCAGAGATGATCTCCCAATTTCTCTCAGAGGTTCTCTAAAAACGCAGTGCCGTCACTCAACCTCAAGTGAACAGTGAAAGCTCTGCAGGGCTTTAAGTCGCTCTCCAAATTCTCACCAAAGATTTTTCCTATTCAGCCAGCTGCGATTAGGGAAGGTCAGTAATTGGAGTGCTGGCAGCAATACTAGCAACGTACTCCCTCTTTAATGAACGTACCAAGCTAATTTATTTTAATCATTCGAATGTTAACTATTCTTTGGTTGGATATCCTTGTGCTTACTTAAACTCCTTTACCAAGATGGCATCTCACACTAAAGCTGGGCATCACAACTTAAAATCCATCTTTCTAACTAGCAAATCTTCAGTTCCTCAAGGGGATGCCAAGTTATCAGTCATGAATTTATTAAATGGTGGTTGCTGGCTTGAGGGGTTTCCAGAAGAAATGGAGCTGAACATTTTTATCGAAATTATGTAGCAAACATGGCGCATGTTTAATTTGAGTGAACAAATGCAATGAGATTGACCAAGCTCTGGAAGTTTCTACATATCTCCAAAAAAGAAACTATTTTGGGAAATGAATGATAGATTAAATGTCTTAACCTCTTCATTTTAAGATTTGAAGATGTTAAGCCTCATGTCAAATTGAAAGAAATTACAGGCCAGTTAACCTAACATCTGTCAGAGCGAATAAAGCTAAAATCTATTAGTAGTAAGGTATATACTCGAGTCAGTGGTATACTAGACAAGCAATAAATCAGAGAAACTGTCAGCTGTGGCCAGCAAGGTTTGAGGATCATAGCACAAAAAAAAAGCAAAATTTATTTTTGATTCTTATTGAATGCTGTGAAGGTTAGATGACTGTTTGTCAGGTAAGGACAAATTTGTCATTTAAACTGATTTAATACCGCAGACAAACCAAATAAACTAAATCATTAGTAGAGTATTTAAAAATATGTTTTTCTATCCTACCATTTTTGTTCATTTCCCCTTAGGAGACAGGATTCCTGTCGCTAGGCTGATCAATGTTTTATTTAAAAAATATCAAATATCAGTTTTGTTTAATGGTACTTTAAACATACTTTGCAGAAAAGGGTTGATGTATTCGCTTGGTTTCATTTGGTGCAGTAACCATATGAAAGGAAAGATATAAACAGTTTTTTTAGTCTCAAATGATTTTATATACAGTACTTTGAAATATAAGCGTTAACCAGAATATGTGAAATTGGGTTTTGAATATGTTGATTTAAAAGAAATTTCAGTACATTTGTTTTAGTACAATAAGGCAAATACCACCATAAAACTGGTCATATTGATTTTCCAGCAAGCAATTGTCAAAATAAGAAATTTGGAGAAAGCAGTATGAAAAATGATACCTATTGAGGCATGACATAATCTTTGATAAATCGTATTAAATTATAAAAAAAAGACAGGATTTTGATACATTGCAACTGAGTGCACAAATTGTATTTCTTTTATTCTGCGACATTGCAATACAGATTGAAAGAATTGTTTAAAACATTTGCGAATATATACATTCCAATTGAACTTCTAAAGTACAGGCCTGGAAATAGCTTCATCCCTCTATCTACCAAACTGCAGCTTAGAAAAACCTGGACCTTGAGGGTAGAAATAGAAGAAACTATTAGAATAGAGTACACAAAGTCTCATGCAAGCTATTGGGATGACAGAACTTAAAGATTTTCTCTGCACTCCTAGTCATTACAAAGCAGAGTTATGAATTGCCCAATAGATATTGTAAGGGATCAATGCAATAACCTCCAAAGTGGTATTGGGATCCAGTGTGGGGTTTAGCATAGTGCTTGTGATGCACCAGCATATCAGCTTCATGGTCTCTGAAGGAGCGTCGCTCCGAAAGCTAGTGCTTCCAAATAAACCTGTTGGACTATAACCTGGTGCTGTGTGATTTTTAACTTCATGCTTTCTGTTCATTTCAGTGGCTTTGGTGTCCCAACATCACTAATCACATTGTTGATTAGCTGCACACATTAGCAGAGACCTGCAACATGAGTTACTGGCCATTCCCTAAAGCCTCTACAAGAACCCTTCCAGCTGACCCAATGGTTTCAGACATTGCTTAATGTATCACACCTACTTCCTTCACCTTTCGAACAATTTCTATCAATTGTGACTTAAATGAAATTTCCGGAGTTTCACCTCAGTCTTACACATTTAAAACTGTTGCAAACTGTTGCATCCACATCTCACCCCATGTACAAAGTGCTACTCAACCATGACAATCATATCATCTGAACAAATTTGCTTTTTTAAAAACTCGTTTACAGGACATGGACGTCACAGGTCACCTAGCATTTATTGCCCATCACTAATTGCCCAGAGGTCTAGAGTCACATGGAGACCAGACCAGGAAAGGACAGCAGATATTCCCCCAAAAGGATTTTCCCAACCATGATTTTACAGTCATCATTAGGTTCCTAATTCCAGATATTTATTGAATTCAAACTACCCCATCTGCCATGGCAGGATTTGAGCTCAGGTCCCCAGAACATCCCTGGATTAATAGTCTCGCCATAATACCACTAGGTCACCTCCCTTTCCTGAGACCCACTGACACACTTCCCTCTCTTGTGCACAATCAGGGGCAGCAGGAACTAACCAGAGGGGCAAAGCATTATCAATACAGCTAGGGCTGAAGATGAAATCATGGATCCTGGTGCTCCCCCCTGTTTCAAAGGCCCTTATTTCCTCTCTCTGACCCTCTTTCAATCTTTGACAACGTCTGTCAAGTGCCTTTGTGATGCACTTCGGGTCCGTCAGAACAGAATAGTGCAACACAGAAGGAGGTCATTGAGTCTGTGTCGTTTCATTTGAAGTGAAATCCAGTCAGACCTGCCATTGTTGGAACCCATCAATACCAGTCACAATGAACTTGTTTATATTGGTGTTGTCCAATCCCAGGCTCCCCTGAAAACACAGGAGTTAATGAATCACACTTTGTGCATAACCTTCATTGGACCCTGGATACAAGCAGAAGTGAAATTGACAGATGATCCACAATGTACCTGCAATTAGTTCAGTAATTTTGACATACTTAATTGGTCTCTTGGGAAAGAGACTGTTTGGGAAAGTGTCAAATTACATCAAGTAAGTTCCCCAAAAGAATGGTTTCTGAAGAAGTCTCATAGGACTCAAAAATGCTAACTCTGTTTCTGTTTCTACGGATTGTGCCAGACCTACTGAGTTTCCTGAGTACTTTCCGTTTTTATTTCTGATTTCCAGCATCCGCAGTATTGTGCTTTTATTCACCACTGAATGGAGAAGCAGGCTTGAAGGGCTGAATGGTCTACTGCTATTCTTATTTCTTATAGATCTTGGTGGCTTGATGGAGGAGTGATAAAAGTTCCTTACGGCATATGGCATAGACGTTGAAAGCTACAGCGATTTTCTTTTCTACTGTCTGGAATTTTGGTTGGTTCCCAGTAAGTGCGTCCTGATTGATAAATTCTGCTCAAGTAATATTCAGATGGGTTGGCTTTCCTCTGCATTGCCTGATTAGTCCAGCTCCCTTTCCATCCTCCTGTTGATCTTCTTCTCCTCCTTCAGCATATACTTGTCACTTCCAAATTTTGTAAATAAAGTCAATCTGTCATAAAAATGGACATTTTGTAAGAGAATTTCCCACCACCCGTTCTGCTCAGTCCACTCTGTGGCAGAAAACTCCAACTGCTGAATTACAGATCCCAGGATAATTGCTTAACCTAACTTCAAAGTTTCAACACCCTCTCTTCCGAAATCTTCAAGCGTAGCAGGTAGATAGCAATAGTAGAAACTGATCTTATTTTCATCTTCATATGTAGCTTTTATCCTTTCTTACTTTAAACCTTGCACAGAAATCTTATAAAAATGGCTCCCAGAAGTCACATAACTATCTTCTATCGTCAGCCAGTGTTGGGACCAAAATGGTACTTACCTCAAGATAAAATCATTAGAGACCTTTCAAAATGCAATGACTATTTCCAAAGGTAAACAGCAAGCTGTTGATAAAGTTTTTGTTGGGTGTATGAATTTCTCACCAAAAAAAAGACAGAATGAACATCTATGCCCGAAATGTCGATTCTCCTGCTCCTTTGATGCTGCCTAACCTGCTACGCTTTTCCAGCAACACATTTTCAGCTCTGATCTCCAGCATCTGCAGTCCTCACTTTCTCCCAGAATGACCATCTATCCAAACTAAAATCGAAGTTAATTACCTTAACTAAAACTCAATGGATGCGTCTGTGCCCGAGACCTAGGCTAATCCAAGACCTATTATTGCCATGGCCTGTATAAAGATAGAACTGGCTGTGAGCATCCATGTTGTGCAGAAACTGTGAGAGAAACAACTTGAATAGGTCACTGATTCTCAACAGAGAGACAGGAGGCCAGTGTCTAGGGCTGCTACACGTCATTGTAAAACAAAAGAGCCTTCACTTACTCCCACAAATTGTTCTGCTCAGTCCACAGGTGGCACAAAACTCCAACTGTTGAATTACAGATCACAGGATAGTTGCTTAATCTAACTTCAAAGTTTCAACACCCTCAAAGCGAATCTTTTCGCGAATCTGACTGACAGATACAAAGAGGAGTGTCAAAGATGCTAACTCTGATGTGGCTGTGCCAGAGTCCAGGAGTTTCCATGTGTAAATAAAGGTTAACTTGGTGACAGGACACCAGCCACTGTGGAATGATTGGACTTATGGTTATTTTTAAGTTGAACACTTGAAAACTGAAGGAGAACTACAGCAGGGTTTGTAAAATAAGTAATTCACACTCCACTCTCAGGACATGCTTGGTGGAGTTGTGACACTCTTCATATCTTGCTAAGTACTCCCACTTCATAAAATGGCTCTTGTTCAATGGTGCCTTTTAAACTGTGTTGTATATTCTCCAATTAGGCAGTTGAGAAGGTCACGCTGGAATTTTGGATTAGGTGACGTCAACTGATCTTACTCTGTCATTTGAACATAGTTGTCGACAAGGCCCAGGAGAAGTGAATATAAATGGTCTTAATCACCAACTGCATGATTCCATGAGGGCCCAGGCTTGGTGGCCAAGTAACCTGTCATTCTGGATGATCAGTATCCAAAGTAACCAATTGGGGCATAGGCCATCCTGATTGACAGCAACTCAACCAATGATTTTTGTCTTTCTGAACAGCTGTGGATATTGGCCCAGTAGAAAGCACCAGATTTCCCAGTCCCTCGTATTTTACTGACCTCATGTCAGGACTCACATGATGATTGTTCCGTTTCTGTTGGAGCTCCTTCACTTTTGGAACACAACATATGTTAAAGAAAAGACCAGTACTGCAGCTCCACCTCCTTCCGCTCAATAGCTTGTGTCCCCGGACTGGGTGGTTCCCAATCAAATGCCTGCATGCCCCAGACAGAACATGAACGAAGAAGAGAAAGTCAGGCTATGGCAGAGGGAGTTGGGATGGAGGAGAGAAATTTCGGGTGGAGAGGGGGTGCAGAAAGGGAGTATGTGTATGACAGCAAGTGAACGTGGAAATCTGAGTTCTCAATGGGCTTTGTAGATAGAGGCACTGAGTAGAAAGTCAAGAGATTTTGCCAGCTTTATACAAACTCTTCAACCTAACTGTGACTGTGGTTTGCAATTTTTGGGCAGTTCAAGAATACGCGTGGCAAAAGTTGAAAGACAGTTGGATAGGGGCTCCAAAACAGGACCCATAATTTCAATCCTTTGTCCTGATTGCCAAAGCAATCCAAATACTTCTTCAACTTGCCCTGTACCTGAGCAGAATTTCTACTTGAGTGCTTCCTGGTTGAGAAGTGCAAGGTTGACACAGCAATGACATAAATCCAGGCCTGTGGTTTCCGCAGGGCCCTGTTAGTTCAGCAGGCCTTAAAGTGAGAGTAGCAAGCTTTGCATGAGCATGTCCTAAGTGATATACAGCCACAACGAGTGTGTGCTTCTGAGGTTTTGGAGCACAGTATGAATTCAACTTAGAAGGAAAGAAGTGCTTCTTGCTTTTCCTTTGTGATTTGCTGTTTTTAAAGGCCTATATCGTCATGAGGGCCAGGAATAATTGCCTGAGAGCAATTCAAAGGAATTAATTTAAAAGCGGGTAAGTTACGACAGGAGAACTCAAAACCATGGTGTGCTCTTCCTGCTTTAGGTGGGAAGCCGGAAATAGTTCCAGTGCCCAGGGTCAGAGGTGTGCAGAAAATGTCTCCAGTTACAGCTCTTAGAATCCTAATGTTTGGAGCTGGAGCAGTGACTGGGGACATAATGGATCATCTCCAAGATGGAGGATATCGTGGATAACACCTATAGATAGGTAGCCACTTTGCAGGCTAACACTCCACAAGCAGGAAGGGAACAGGTGACCAGCAGGCAGGGCAGGATGACTAAGAAGGCAGGCTTTTCCCTGCAAAATGGGATAGACTACTTTGGATACTGTTGAGGGGAATGGCCTCTCAGGGGAAAGCATCAACAGTCAAATCAGTTAGATCATGTTTGGCTCTGCTGCACAGAGAATGGGAGAGTGGGAATATGATAGCTACAGAGGATTTAATTTGTAAGGGGTGTAGATAGGTGTTTCTGTGGCCACAAATGAGACTTCAGGATGGCATACTGCCTCACTGACACCACGGCCAGAATATCTCCGAGGACATTCTGGAGGGGGTGCAAAGTGAGTAGCCAGTAGTCAAGGTATACATTGGTACAAATAACATGGATCTAAAAAGGAAAAACTGTGTATGGGACTTCGGAAGTAAGTTGAAAAGTAGGGATTTTAGGATTACAAGCAGTGCCACTTGCTAGTCAGAGGAGAAATAGCAAATGAAAGCACGGCCGATGAGTTTCCTGGGAAACTGGGACCAGTTCTGCGGGAGGTGGGACCAGTACAAATTGGATAGATCACGCTTGGTATTGCTGCCTGAGAGGATGGGGAGTGTTCAAGCCAAATTGGCAGGGGGTTTGGGAACTTCTGCAAGGAATTAAAGGGTGGAGAATCAAGGGCACTGAAGCATCTCTGCACCCTCCTCATAGCTCATCCTCCCAACCAGCTTTGTGTCATCTGCAAACTTGGAATGTTACATTCAGTTGTCTCATTCCAGCTGGGGCGGCACACTACTACCTGATGAAAGACCGACGCTCTGAAAGCTAGTGTGCTTCCAATTAAACCTGTAGGACTATAACCTGGTGTGATTTTTAACTTTGTACATCCCCAGTCCAACACCGGCAACTCCAAATCATAATCTAATCTAAGGCCTTGTGTTGTCCCTTATCCTGTAGTCTCAGCAAGCGAAGTTTTAGCCAATTCCTTTCACCACTGCTACCCATCTTCTACTATCCTGGAGGCACTGACTGGATTTAGAACATAGAACATTACGGGCCCTTCGGCCCTCGAGGTTGCACCGACCTGTGGAACCAATCTGAAGCTTATCTTTGTTGCTGCATTGTAAAATGCCTTCCTTCAGTTCTTCAAGTTCTTCAGAAAACCAGATGTACCACTGGTTTTTTGAAAAAACCAGAAGAGCTAGCGGTGCTGGATCACAGAGGTTCCTGGATAAGGGAGGAGTCAGTTTAGGGAGGTACAATGTCTTTTATCGGACAAACGGCATTCGGCTATAAAATGCTTTAGGATATCTCACAGTTATTATCAGCACCATAAATATACATATCTTTCTTTTCTTTCATATTTGGCAGATGAATGCTTGACAAATTATCCCTCAATTGAACAATAATTTCAGCTTTGCATTGTATAGTGCATTGCTACATTGTAGTCTGCTACAAAGAAATGTCCTCAGCCTGATCACTTAACTCTGTTTCAAATTTCACAGCTGCTATCAGAACTGTTAAGTGTTCCTAGAATCTTTAGTTTTTATTACATTCTATTCATCTTTTCTTTCAAGTGATATGTACCATTTTGGTAATGTTTTGCAGTGAAACATAGCTGGTAAAACGTTGTGACACCCATTTGTTAAATATGGCCATTTACTGCTGATAAAAATGTATCTGTATACGTTTCTTTTGGAATGCTGCTTGTTCAGTGAAGCATGTTCTTAAAACCAAAAGTGGTACTTGACTGGATGGAGAAAACTGAGTGCATATTTCTGTAATGTTGATAAAAAGCATAGCCTTAAGTATAAATCTATTCCCATCAACTGAATGACATTTAATTTCAATTACCCAATAACTCAGACATAAAAAAAATCTCCTGCCCCCCTAGTAGTTTAATGAAAATACAGAATACAAATATCAGAAGTATACTACTTATATGGAAACATTAGAGAGCTAAACACAGCTGGTCTAGCTAATTCTCAGATTGCTGGTATCTAAAGGCAAATAATTCCAATACATTTGTTGAGAAATACAAAATATACATTCCTGATGACGGGCTTATGCCTGAAATGTCAATTCTCCTGCTCCTCAGATGCTGCCTGATGTATTGTGCTCTTTCAGCACCACACTTTTTGACAAATACAAAATATACAGAAGTTAATAATGCATATACACAGCAGAGTAAAATTAGTTTTATTCCTTAAATGTGACTTAATTAGATAATTGATTGATTTATTGTCATGTGTACCAAGGTACAGTGAAAAGCTTTGTTTATGAGCAGTACAAGCAGATCATAGTAAGCAAGGATGTACAGATCAAAAAGACTTATACAGAGGCATACAGGTGACATTTCACAGAGTGTACGCTAGGTGAGGCCAGCATTAGCAAGGTCAGTGTTATTGGAGGCTAGAGAGTCCATTCACCCGTCTATTAATGGCTGGGAAGAAGCTGTCCCTCAACCTGCTGGTGCATGGGTTCAGGCTTCGATATTTTCTGCCTGTCGGAAGAGAATGTAGAAGATCATTACTGGGGTGCGATCGGTTCTTGATAATGTGGGCAGCCTTTCCACACAAGAAAGCCATGCAAATGGAGTCCAAGGATGGAAGGTTGGCTTCGGTGATGGTCTGGGCTGTGAAGACCACCTTCTGTAGTTTCTTACGGTGCTGGGCAGAGCAGTTGCCATACCAGGCCGTTTTGCACCTGGACAGTATGCTCTCAATGGTGCATTTGTAGAAGTTGTTGAGGATCCTTACGGACATGCCAAATTTCCTGAACCACCTGAGGAAGAAGAGGCATTGTTGTGCCTTCTTCACCATCGCATTGACATGGGAAGTCCAGAACGAATTATTGGTTATCATTACTCTGAGGAATCTGATGCTCTCTTCCCACTCAACCTAAGTTCCATTGTTCTCCTTCGTTCTGTCTGAAGTCAACCATCTGTTTTTTAGTTTTGTTGACATTGAGAGAGAAGTTGTTCTCATTGCACCTTGGTACCAAGCCCTCCATCTCCCTTCTGTAGTTTGACTTGTCATTGTTAGATATCTAGATGAAAGTGAGCACTGCAGATGCTGGAGATTAGAGGTGAGAGTGTGGTACTGGAAAAGCACAGTGGGTCAGACAGCTTCCAAAGAGCAGGAGTATTGATGTTTCAGGCATAAGTCCTTCACTACTAAGATGAAGGGCTTATACCGGAGACGTTGAATCTCCTGCTCCTCAGGTGCTGCCTAACCTGCTGTGCTTTTCCAGCACCACACTCTCGATTGTTCGACACCTGCCCCCCTACAGTGGTGTCGTCAGTGAACTTGTAGACGGTGTTCATTTGGAATTTGGCAACGCTGTTGTGAGTGTACAGGGAGTATAGTAAGGGGCAGAGGAGACATCCTTGAGTGTTATTGTAGAGGAGGTGCAGTTGTCTATCTTCACTGATTGCGAGCTGTGGATCAGAAAGCTGAGGATCCACTTACAGAGGGCGGAGCCGAGACCAAGGTCATGGAGCTTTGAGATCAGTTTGGAGAGGATAATGGTGTTGAAGGCGGAGCTGTAGTCAATAAGCAGGAGTCTGATGTAGGCATCTTTGTTATGCATCTGCTGTAGACCTGTTGTATCGGTTGGCAAATTGTAGGGGATTGAGGGAGGCTGGGAGACTGGAGTTGATGTGGGCCATGACTAACCTCTCAAAGCATTTCATGAGTATTGAGGTCAGAGCCACTGGGCGATAGTCATTAAGGCACATTGCGTGTGCTTTCTTAGATACTGGGATGATGGTGGCCTTCTTGCAGTAGCCATGATGTGGAGGAGCCGGGGTTGGACTGGGGTGGACAAAATTAAAAATCACTCAACACCAGGTTACAGTCCAACAGGTTCATTTGGAGGCACTAGCTTTCGGAGCGGTGCTCCTTCATCAGGGGACCATAAGACACAAACTTTATAGCAAAAGATTACAGTGTCATGCAATTGAAACGATATATTGAACAAATGCAGATTGTTGTTAAGTCTTTCATCTTTAAGATTGGGTTCTAACCTATCTGGGACCATCAATTTCATTGGGTTGACTCCCAGGAAAACTGGTCTAATGTTTGCAGCGCTGACCGAGGGAACAGGTGTGTCCGGGTCTGAGGGGACAGCGCTGACCGAGGGAACAGGTGTGTCCGGGTCTGAGGGGACAGCGCTGACTGAGGGAACAGGTGTGTCCGGGTCTGAGGGGACAGCGCTGACTGAGGGAACAGGTGTGTCCGGGTCTGAGGGGACAGCGCTGACCGAGGGAACAGGTGTGTCCTAGTCTGAGGGGACAGCGCTGACCGAGAGAACAGGTGTGTCCGGGTCTGAGGGGACAGTGCTGACCGAGAAACAGGTGTGAATGGGTCTGAGGGGACAGCGCTGACCGAGGGAACAGGTATGTCCTGTTCTGAGGGGACAGCGCTGACCGAGGGAACAGGTGTGTCCGGGTCTGAGGGGACAGCGCTGACCGAGGAAACAGGTGTGACTGGGTCTGAGGGGACAGCGCTGACTGAGGGAACAGGTATGTCCTGGTCTGAGGGGACAGCGCTGACCGAGAGAACAGGTGTGTCCTGGTCTGAGGGGACAGCGCTGACTGAGGGAACAGGTGTGTCCTAGTCTGAGGGGACAGCGCTGACCGAGGGAACAGGTGTGTCCTGGTCTGAGGGGACAGCGCTGACCGAGAGAACAGGTGTGTCCGGGTCTGAGGGGACAGCGCTGACCGAGAGAACAGGTGTGTCCTGATCTGAGGGGACAGCGCTGACCGAGGGAACAGGTGTGTCCGGGTCTGAGGGGACAGCGCTGACCGAGGGAACAGGTGTGTCCGGGTCTGAGGGGACAGCGCTGACCGAGAGAACAGGTGTGTCCGGGTCTGAGGGGACAGCGCTGACTGAGGGAACAGGTGTGTCCTGGTCTGAGGGGACAGCGCTGACCGAGGGAACAGGTGTGTCTGGGTCTGAGGGGACAGCGCTGACCGAGGGAACAGGTGTGTCTGGGTCTGAGGGGTCAGCGGTGACCGAGAGAACAGGTGTGTCCTAGTCTGAGGGGACAGCGCTGACTGAGGGAACAGGTGTGTCCTAGTCTGAGGGGACAGCGCTGACCGAGGGAACAGTTGTGTCCGGGTCTGAGGGGTCAGCAGTGACCGAGAGAACAGGTGTGTCCGGGTCTGAGGGGTCAGCGGTGACCGAGAGAACAGGTGTGTCCTAGTCTGAGGGGACAGCGCTGACTGAGGGAACAGGTGTGACTGGGTCTGAGGGGACAGCGCTGACCGAGGGAACAGGTGTGTCTGGGTCTGAGGGGACAGTGCTGACCGAGAGAACAGGTGTGTCCGGGTCTGAGGGGTCAGCGGTGACCGAGAGAACAGGTGTGTCCTAGTCTGAGGGGACAGCGCTGACCGAGGGAACAGGTGTGTCCTAGTCTGAGGGGACAGCGCTGACCGAGGGAACAGGTGTGTCCGGGTCTGAGGGGTCAGCGGTGACCGAGAGAACAGGTGTGTCTGGGTCTGAGGGGTCAGCGGTGACCGAGAGAACAGGTGTGTCCTGGTCTGAGGGGACAGCGCTGACCGAGGGAACAGGTGTGACTGGGTCTGAGGGGACAGCGCTGACCGAGGGAACAGGTGTGTCTGGGTCTGAGGGGTCAGCGGTGACCGAGAGAACAGGTGTGTCTGGGTCTGAGGGGACAGTGCTGACCGAGGGAACAGGTGTGTCTGGGTCTGAGGGGACAGTGCTGACCGAGGGAACAGGTGTGTCCTAGTCTGAGGGGACAGCGCTGACCGAGGGAACAGGTGTGTCTGGGTCTGAGGGGACAGCGCTGACCGAGGGAACAGGTGTGTCTGGGTCTGAGGGGACAGTGCTGACCGAGAGAACAGGTGTGTCCGGGTCTGAGGGGACAGCGCTGACCGAGGGAACAGGTGTGTCTGGGTCTGAGGGGACAGCGCTGACCGAGGGAACAGGTGTGTCTGGGTCTGAGGGGACAGCGCTGACCGAGGGAACAGGTGTGACTGGGTCTGAGGGGACAGCGCTGACTGAGGGAACAGGTGTGTCTGGGTCTGAGGGGACAGCGCTGACCGAGGGAACAGGTGTGTCTGGGTCTGAGGGGACAGTGCTGACCGAGGGAACAGGTGTGTCTGGGTCTGAGGGGACAGCGCTGACTGAGGGAACAGGTGTGACTGGGTCTGAGGGGACAGCGCTGACTGAGGGAACAGGTGTGTCTGGGTCTGAGGGGACAATGCTGACCGAGGGAACAGGTGTGTCTGGGTCTGAGGGGACAGCGCTGACCGAGGGAACAGGTGTGTCTGGGTCTGAGGGGACAGCGCTGACTGAGGGAACAGGTGTGTCTGGGTCTGAGGGGACAGTGCTGACCGAGGGAACAGGTGTGTCTGGGTCTGAGGGGACAGTGCTGACCGAGGGAACAGGTGTGTCTGGGTCTGAGGGGACAGCGCTGACCGAGGGAACAGGTGTGACTGGGTCTGAGGGGACAGCGCTGACCGAGGGAACAGGTATGTCTGGGTCTGAGGGGACAGCGCTGACCGAGGGAACAGGTGTGACTGGGTCTGAGGGGACAGCGCTGACTGAGGGAACAGGTGTGTCTGGGTCTGAGGGGACAGCGCTGACCGAGGGAACAGGTGCATCTGGGTCTGAGGGGACAGCGCTGACCGAGGGAACAGGTATGTCTGGGTCTGAGGGGACAGCACTGACCGAGTGAACAGGTATGTCCTGGTCTGAGGGGACAGCGCTGACCGAGGAAACAGGTGTGTCTGGGTCTGAGGGGACAGCGCTGACCGAGGGAACAGGTGCATCTGGGTCTGAGGGGACAGCGCTGACCGAGGGAACAGGTATGTCTGGGTCTGAGGGGACAGCACTGACCGAGGGAACAGGTATGTCCTGGTCTGAGGGGACAGCGCTGACCGAGGAAACAGGTGTGTCTGGGTCTGAGGGGACAGCGCTGACTGAGGGAACAGGTGTGTCCGGGTCTGAGGGGACAGCGCTGACCGAGGGAACAGGTATGTCTGGGTCTGAGGGGACAGCGCTGACCGAGGGAACAGGTGTGTCCTGGTCTGAGGGGACAGCGCTGACCGAGGGAACAGGTGTGTCCTGGTCTGAGGGGACAGGCGTCACTACAGCACTAACATTGTGCTCAAACTGAGCATAGAAAGTATTGAATGCATCAGGGACCGCTATTTTGCTCTGTTTCACTCTGTATCCTACCTCGACTCCATTCTCTCCCCCTTGGTCCAGGTACTTCCCACCTACATCCAGGACACCAACTGCATCCTCCATCTCTTTGGAAACTTCCAGTTCCCTGGCCCCCAGTGGTTCATCTTCACTATGAACGTGCAGTCCTCATAATGATGGCCTTCAGGCCCTCAGTTGTTTCCTCTCCAACAGACCCATCCAGTCCCCCTCCACAATACACTCCTCCACTTTGCCGAATTAGTCCTCACCCTCAACGTCTTTTCCTTCAACTCTTCCCATTTCCTCCAAATCCAGGGGTTGGCCATGGACACTCGCTTGGATCCTAGCTACGCCTGCCTCTTTGTTGGCTATGTCGAACAGTCCCTCTTCAGCATGTACACAAGTACTCTTCCCTAGCTCATCCTGCACCCAGGCTGAACTGGAGCAGTTCATCAATTTTGCCATCAACTTTCTCCCTGCCCTTAAATTCACTTGGTCTATCTTGGACACCTTTCTCTCCTTTCTTAACCTCTCTGCTTCCATCTCCAGCAACAGTTTATAGACTGACATTTACTATAAACCCACAGACTCCCATAACTACCTGGACTACACCTCTTCCCACCCTGTATCCTGCAAAAACTCCATCCCATTTCCCAATTCCTCCGTCTCCATCGCATCTGCTCTGACGAGGAGACATCTTACTCCCAAGCATCCCAGATGTCCACCTACTTTAAACAATGTGTTTTTTCCCCCTCTGTCATCCAGACAGCTCTCCACTGCACCACCTCCATTCCCCATTCCACTGGTCTAAACCCATCCCCTCCAAACGTAATAAAGACAGAGACTCATTGTCCTCACTTTCCAACCATGGGTCTCCACATCCAACGCATTATCCTCAAACACTTCTGCCAACTCCAACTAGACCCACCAACAAGATCATCTTCCCCTCCTCATCCCTCTCTGCCTTCCGCAAGAACCATTCCCTCCACCAGTCCTTGATTTGTGCTATCCTCCCCATCAACACCCCCGGAGCCCCAGGTACCTTCCCCTGCAACCGGAAAAGATGCAAAACCTGCGGATACACCACCTCCCTCACCTCCCGTCAGAGCCCCAAACAGTCCTTCCAAATGAAACAAAGGTTCATCTGCCTCTCCTCCAACCTAGGTTACGGTATCTGGTGCTCCCGATGTGATCTTATCTGCATTGGTGAGGGCAAACGTAACCTTAAGGAACATTTCACTGAGCACCTCAGCCAGGCCCACAAGGGCCAGCCTGACCTCCCGAGTTCACCACCAATTTCAATTCCCCTTCCCACTCCCTTTCCAACATGTCCATCCTCAGTCTCTTCCTTTGCCACAGTGAATCAGACCGCAAGTGGGAGGAACAATGCCTCATCTTCCTCCTCCTGGGCAGCCTACAGAATGTAGGGCTCAACACTGAGTTCTCAAACTTCATTTAACCTTCCCCACCCATTCCCCCCTGACTCCCTTCCCAGCCCCGCCTCCTCCCTTCCATCCCTCTGACCGACCCTTTCTTCCAGCTACCAACCAGATACATTCCACCCATCAACCAATCAGGTCATTCCTTCTACCTGTATTCACCTATCACTACCTCACCAGTCTCTCTCCTATCCCCACGCATCATGCTTCCCCTCCCTCTCTTTATCTGCAGCTCCCCCTACCCCAACTTCCATTCTTGAAGAAGGGTTATATCCTAAACACTGCCTTCTCCACTTCCTGATGCTAGCGGGCTTGCTGTGTTCCTCCAGCCTCCTGCTTGTCTCATTTAATATCCCATCATGTACCATAGGTAGGTGAGTCTACTTTGTAGCTTTATTAACACGCAAATATGGGAAGGCTGATCATTTCAAGCTGCAATCATCATAATTCTTTAATATATCCAAGAGACTAGATTCTTCCCTCTATACACTTAATAGTTAAGCAATAATTATTTGGGCAAGATGTGTGGCACATGTAAATAATCAAAATAATTTCATGAGTAAAGTGACTAGTCAACAAACATTAGTTTGTCATGGCACAGAGACAATATAAGCATTTATGACCTAAAGAAAAATATTCTTTGGACTTCGAAATGTTATTAAGGCCATAAATTTCATTATTTTAGTAAAACATTTAAGTGTGTTTTTGGGGAGAAATAATAAGAGTACTTACAATGTCAATAGTATACAAACCAGAGGAAACTTTCCACACACGATCATTTTGGGTATTTGCCCAAGACCACGGACCATCAGGGAATAAACTTATTTTCAAGAATTGTGCTCCAGGTGAACTTCAATGTTTGGGAGAGTACAGTTAGAATTCAAGTGCATGTAAGAACATAAATAGTACAGCGCAGGAACAGGCCCTTCAGCCCACTGTGTTTGGACTGACCATGATGGCATTTAAAACTTATCCCATCTGTCTGCTCATGGTTCATATCCCAGGATTCCCTGCCTGTTCAGTGTCTAAGTGTCACTTTAACTTTGCTAAAGCATCTATCACCTCCCCTAGCAATCCGTTACCCTCTGTATAAAAAAAATGTTACTTACGCATCTCCTTTAGACTCTTCCTCTCTCACCTGAGGGGTGACCTTATAGATCTTTATAAAATTATGAGGGGCATGGATAGGGTAAATAGACAAGGTCTTTTCCCCAGGGTTGGGGGAGTCCAGAACTAGAGGGCATAGGTTTAAGGTGAGAGGGGAAAGATTTAAAAGGGACGTAAGGAACAACTTTTTCACACAGAGGGTGGTACGTGTATGGAATGAGCTGTCAGGAGAAGTGGTGGAGGCTGGTACAATTGCAACATTTAAAAGGCATCTAGATGGGTATATGAATAGCAAGGGTTTAGAGGAATATAGGCCAAGTGCTGGCAAATGGGACGACATTAATTTCGGATATCTTTCGGCATGGATGATTTGGACTGAAGGGTCTGTTTCCGTGCTGTACATCTTTATGATTCTAAGTCTCTAAAACAGACATGCAGGCATCAGTAACCAAACATAAATACTGAGTTCTCATTTCAACTTGCAGCTGGGGCTGTTTTCTATTATAATGTTAAAAATAGGTTTATTTGGAAGCACTAGCTTTTGGAGCACTGCTCCTTCGTTGGGGAACCACATGATGAAGGAGCAGCGTTCTGGAAGCTAGTGCTTTCAAACAAACCAGTGGACTATAACTTGGTGTTGTGTGATTTTTAACTTTGTCCACCCCAGTCCAACACTGGCACCTCCACATTATTCTCTCATCACGAAAGGTTCCTCCGAAATTTAAAGACAAAGGACTAACAGTCGGTTTTTATTCATTTTTTTGATACAGAGGCCCCAAATTGTGATCTGCACACCACTGGTCCCACTGAGATAGTGGGTAACTTTGCACTGCCTCTGTATTTCTATGATTCCTGGGTGCAGCTCAGTGTCACCTGCTGGATGATTGCATGTCTGGCAGGAAAGTTAATACAGATAGAAAATCCTTTATCCGAACATCCAATAACTGAAAAGCTCTGAAATCCAAAGGTTTTTTGTGAAGATTTTTTCTCATTAAGAAGGTTGTTTGGCGAGTAAACAGTTAACCCAAGTTGACACTCACTCGATGCGTGTCACTCAAATGCGACGTGGGGGAGGGGTCTTGGCCAAGCACGTTCTTACTTAGAAGTCTGCTCCACCAGTAAGATTTTTAGAAATGTCACCATTAAGCTGTCACTTATTCTGAAAACCAAAAAATTCCAAATTCCGAAAAACAGCTGGTCCTGAGCATTTCTGATAAAGGGTCTTCCACCAGGAGCCTATGAGGCTATGTATCGAAAGGGCAAAGTTGCAGATGCGTTCTGGTACTGATGTCAGAGAATTTCAAGGGGCAGAACTTTGGAGAGAGCTGATCACGATATGCATCACGATGCCAGCAGCATTGTCAGGCCTGGCAGATAGCCATTCTATTACTGACGAGAAACAAGGAGCAATTGAACTCCAATATAGCAGAGCTTGGAATCCATCCTTCTGACTATAGAAATGGTAGCCATCTCCGCCAATGTTAAGGGATCCAAACATGATGCTTAATGTTATGTTCACTGTCTCAGTTTTCACTGTAACACACAGTGACAGCCCAAACAATGATTATGAGATCCAATTAAAACAGCAAATGTTGGAAATACTCTACAAGTCAAACAGTATCTGTGGAAAGGGTAACAGAATTAACGTTTCAGATCAACTGTGTCTTCAGGACTTGGGTGAGCTAATGTTGCTGGAGAGGAGGTTGAGTTGTGTACATGTGATACCTCATGACACAGAGTGGATGCCAAGCTGTTGTGAGCCCATCAGTCCAGGTAGCATTGATATAATCCCGGGTGGACGTGAAACATGAAGGATGGGACTTCAGTTGCAATCCACGTGGAATTACTTGGAGCTGAGATGATTACTGAGGAAGGACTTAGCAGGATCTTTATCAAGCAAAGGAAGGAAGTGGAAGACAATGAAGGTGAACGAGGTAAAAGAGACAAGTACAAATCCCTCCGGATAAGAGAACAGAGTATCTTCATGATGGCATTCCTGCAAGAGAGGTGGTAGTGAATTAAACTGAAAATAAAATAACATTCTTTCAGATTCTTTCAAATTCATTCAGAAGTGCTGAGAAATGCTTAGTCAGCCTGGCAACACCTTTAGTGTGAGAAACAGTGTCAATATTTCGAGTCAAATATGATGCCTTCAGTTATGAGGTTCTTACTTGTTGCCATGCAGGTTCAGCTGCAGGTTTCACAGTTCAAAGGAGCATGTCTCACAACAGTACAGCAATCTATTCTCCAACAGAACATGAGGATTGCTGAAATGTCCATCAGTAGTGAGAGTGTCAATGGCTCCATAGTGAGCAAACCTTATCAGAGCAACTAAAATTATATGAAGAAAGGAACGTGAGAAAACAGAACTGGCAACCTGATCCATCATCAACTTTCAGGATATTGCAGGATTAGGTGCAGTATTTAGAAGATTAAAACCATAACATTTTGGTGGGACCTCTTTGAGAATCATGTGTCTACATGCATTTTCCCTTCTCTGCTTGGGACTGACTAGTATCAGACAGGGTCTCCTTAAAAGGGGACCTGATTGGAAAAGAAGGACACTACTGAATGCCGCCCAAGGAGGTAAATGTTGGACATTCCTGGTTGGGGCTGCAGGTGAGTGTTCAGGTAACAAGGGAAATAATAACAAGAGACTTGGTCAATAGCTAGGTTCAGGATTGGAGGTTTGGTCAACCATGGGGTTCAGGATTAGGAGCGTGGGTAGCGAGGGAGGCTCAGGATTGGAAGTCTGGGCAGAAGGGGAGGCTTGCAATTGGGAGTTTGGGTAGTGAGGGAAGCTTAGGATTGGGAGTCTGGGCAGGAAGAGTGGCTTGGGATTGGGAGTCTGGGCAGAGAGAGAGATTTGGGATTGGGAGCCTGGACAGTAAGAGAGGTTCCAGATTGGGAGCTTATTGGGTGTCTAGGCTGGGAGAGAATCTCAGCATTGGAAGTTTAGGCAGTGAAGGAAACTGGGGTTTGGGCTTTTAAGGGAGACAAGTAGTGCTGATGTGGTGAGCTATTTGGCATAACTGGCTTGCAATGAGAGGGAAGGGGTAACGCAGGTAGTTAGTATTGTGGTAAATATCCCTACCTTCCACGTGGGATACTGGGATTCAACTTCCTGATTGGGGGAATAGGTTTTTTTAATGGTCTTATGGAATGGGGTATTAAGTATTCTCAAGGTTGAGATTGGCATTTTTTTAATCAGTAAAGGAATCAAAGATTGTGTGGATAAGATGGAAGAGTGGAATTGAGTTATCAGGTCAACCATAAACTGACAGAGCAGATGTGATGGGCCAAATGGCCGCCTTCTGTTCCTATTCACAAAATCCTAGATGAGGGCTGACTGGGAAAGGGGTGAATAATGGCGAAGGTTGCATTTGAGCTGTGTTGCAAAGGGTTCAGATAAGGACTTAGATGGGGCAATGCACAGAAAATCACTGTTAAATAATGAATGTGTGGTGTAACGGCAGGTCTCCTGAGAGAACCTGCTGTGACCATTAACTGTTAGAGATTCATTGGGATGAATGTGTTGAGAACTGAGCCCCACTCATCCCCAGAAAACCCAAATTAAACCACAAAGACAGTCCATTTGCCAGACCGCCTGCTACACAAGACCAAAACAATTCACGCTGGGTCTTGTCATTAACAGTAAAGTAACTATTTAGTATAAACACATTCTTTAATAAATGCTAGAGAAAGGAAAGGACAGTTAATCTACTGTAATGTGACTTAAACTATAAACCTTTTCAAACCCTAAGCACTCTCACATACTCATTCACGTATTAGACATACAAAAAGACAGTCAGTTAACACAAATATTATGGGTAAAATAATGACAGAAAACACACTTTGCAGATTAAACGTCAAGATCACAAGGTGGAGACTTATTTCTTACAAATATTTCGATTGTATCACTAATGACATGCAGCTATCTCTAATGTGATGGTCATTTCTTTGATTCGATAATTGATCAGGTGAAACTAGATATTTTATTGTATTAGAATTCTCTCTTGCTATTTTATTGCTTCTTGTCTTTTCACTCTCACAGAGAAGGGAGAAAGATCCTTTCTACTTGTTGGTTCTGGGTGATTCTGCCGTTTCTGCTCCTAAAAGTTTGTCGCAAACTACAGCTCAACCAGTTCATGAGCTATTGTTAAGTGGGCTTTCCTTAACTCAAAAATTCTTGGCGCTACTTTGACTCAATAATGTAACAACCTCATTTTCCCTAATGGCAACTAGGTATGTGAAGAGATAAGAGATGAGTTAAGACGAATGTAGATCCTTTAAAGTCAGAAAAAGGGCAAGTTATTAAAGGTTATATTTAGGTTCTGTCTTCACTGAAAAAAAACTTTCCAAAATGTTGGGGAACACAGGGTGTAGTGAGAGGGAGGAAATCAATTTTGGTAGGGAAATGATGTCAGGGATCAGTGCTGATGAAACCCCAGGCCCCATTAACTCTACCTGGAGCATTTAGCACTTGGCTCTAGAAGTAATGGATGCATTGCTGGTCAAGGTTCAAGACTCTAAAGCTTTTGAAATAGTTCCAATTGAATGTAACATCATTATTTTAAAAAGAAGGTAGAGAGAAAACGGAATCATGGAATGGTTATCCTGGCATTGTGAGCAGGGAAATTGCTGGAGTCCATTATTGAAAGATTTAAAAGCAGAAACCAGTGACAGTTAGGAAAGGACAGATGGATTTCTGAAAGAGAAATCATACTTGACAAAACTACTGGAATTTTGAGGATGTAACTTGTAGAGGTGATTAGAGAAGCCAATGGTTGTGGTTTACTTGGACTTTCAGAAGGTGTTCAATGAAGACCCACACGAAAAGAAAAATCAGCAGGTAAAATTAAAATGCATGGGATTGGCGTTATATACTGACATGGAGAGAGAACTGGTTGGCAAACAAAAAATAAAGAGTAAGAAACAATGGATCATTTTCACAGCGCTAGGCAGTGACAAGTGAGCTACCACAGGGATCAGTGCTTGGACCACAGTCAATCACAATATATATTAATGATTGTAGATGATGACACAAAGTCGAGTGGGAAGGTGAACTGTCAGGACAATGCAGAGATGCTTCAATGTGATTTCAACAAGTTAAGAGTGGGCAAATTCATGGCAGATGAAACATAATGCAGATAAATGTGAGGTTATCCACATTGGTTGCAAAAAGAAGAAGGCAGATTAGTATCTGAATGGCGATAGATTGGGTATGGGGGAAGATGGACTTAGACCTGAGCATCCTTGTACACCAGTCATTGAAAGTAAGCATGCAACTGCAGCAGCCAGTGAAGAAGGCAAATAGCATTTTGGCCTTCATGGCTTGAGGATTTGAGTACAGGATTAGATTCCCTACAGTGTGGAAATAGGCCCTTCAGCCCAACAAGTCCACACCGACCCTTCGAGGAGTAACCCATCCAGACCCATTCCCCTACACATGCACCTAACACTATTGGCAATTTAGCATGGCCAATTCACCCAACCTGTACATATTTGGATTGTGGGAGGAAACCAGAGCACCTGGAGGAAACCCACACAGACACGGGGAGAATGTGCAAACTCCACACAGACAGTTGCCCGAGGCTGAAATCAAACCTGGAACCCTGGTATTGCGAGGCAGCAGCACTAACCACTGAGCCACTGTGCCGCCCCAAGGAAAACCTTGGTGCAATGGGACTAGATTAACTTCAGGCTCATGCCCGAAATGTCGATTCTCCTGTTCCTTGGATGCTGCCTGACCTGCTGCGCTTTTCCAGCAACACATTTTCAGCTCTGATCTCCAGCATCTGCAGTCCTCACTTTCTCCTTGGTGAGACCACACCTGAAATATTGTATGCAGTTTTGGTCTCTTTATCTAAGGAAGGATATACCGTGGCTATGAAGGAAGTATAACAAGGTTTACCAAACTGATTCCTGGGATGGCAGGACTGATATATCGAGAGATACTGGAGTTTAGAGGGATAAAGGGGAACTCATAGAAACCTATACAATGCTAATAGGGCTTGACAGGTTAAAAGCAGAAAGAATGTTCCCGAAAACCAGGCAGTGCAGAATCAGGCGACACAGCCTAAGGATATGGGATAAGATCATTTAGGGCTGAGATGAGGAGAAACATCCTCACCGAGACAGTGGTGAGCCTGTGGGATTGTCTGTCACAGAAAGTGGTTGACGCCAAAACATTGAATGTTATCAGAAAGGAATAACATATATTCCTTATTGCCAAAGGCATCACAGGGTATAGGGTGAAAGCGAGAACAGAGTACTGTGTTGGATGCAAAGACAGAAATGATTTCAGTTTTTGTTTCTGATTTCAAGCACCTGCAGTTTTTTGGGCTTTTTTCATGTACAGTGTTGGATGATCAGCCACGATCTTATAGAATGGGGCAGGAAGATCAAAGGGCCGAATGGCTTACTATTTTTTATGTTCCGGTATAACTTGGGATGGGCAATAAACAGTGACCTAACTAACAACACCCACATCCCTTTTTAAAAAAATAGTACACGATTGTTACTTGTTAACAATAGTTTAGTCAGAGAGGTAATGCATTGGCGTGCATGATGGTTAACATCCATTTGATGGTTGTTAGAGACTTAGGGACATATCTTTTATTGTGGAAGAAATAATATTGCAATTTTGCATTCACGTTTTACTGAATGGTAATGTTGGTAATCAGTGTTGTATTCAACCTTAGCTGCCCGTCTCATGTCCAATGCAATGTTCAAGTCTCAGTGGGGTAACTGAAACTTTGCAGAGGAACTCAAAGTGCATTGAGATGAAGATGTATTTGAATGTGTTTGAGATTACCTTTTACGATCTGTAGTTCCTTACTTTGGTTGCTTGCCCCATTAGCACATCCTTCCAGAACACACAGGTCACCAGGTCTAGCCACTCACTTCTTCATGCTGCCAACTCCACCCTATGTCCTCTTCCAATCCACTACGCCCTCAAGACTCACTATCCTCCTCACCAGTGAAGAAGCCTTGTCGAGGCTGAGTCTTCATTACAGGAATCCATCCTCTTGCTTCCTTCCCTTGTGAATAGTATCACGCAGGGAAAACCGTTGACCTGACAGACAACTACACATCACATTGAAACAATTGTGAACCAGGTACATTTACTTTACCTCGAAGGTATGATTTATTGAAAACTGTCTCATGTTATGAGGATTGATGGAATGCAAATACAAACCAGCATATGATGGTGTAACGTTTAACATGGTGCAAACACAGCAGGGACTTTATCTCTAAATCTGAGACGACAACTGGGAACTTGAAGTTCCATATCCCGCCCAATTAAGTCACCCCCACCTGCTACATTATAGGCTCTATATAATTCCCTGTTATGTTTCTGAAGTGGCAGGAATAGCTCTTTGGAAATTATTTTGACGGTTTGTGCTGCTGTTTTCCATGTATTTGCATTTCTGACTGACATTTGGGCGTCGAACGTCAACACTAATATGGTGACTACAGAGTTAAGCGCTGCCTTACTCCATATGGGTTCATGTACCTTTTGCTAATAACAGATGTTCGGCATTCTCTGAAATGAATCTTTTTCAGCCTCTTGTAAATTGTGTAACCTGTTGGCCAATATTACATTGGCTGGAAATGGTATTTTGTGGCTGTGGAGGTTAAATAACTAAAAGGGTTCAGCAGTGAGGGTATCTCATTATCTATTGCTGCTTACTACATTTGAGCACATTTTCTCAAAACGTATGTGAGAGAATTTTCCAAGGATATTTGTATTCCTGATATTTCTTTTCCCCCTACATGATAGTTGTTAAAATCTTGTGGTTGTGACGAATTGTGACGGGCAATGTGTGGTTGCCAGGGTTTTTTGGGTTTGTTTGTTTTTTTTACTTGAAGGGTGTGGAGTGTGTTCTCAGCTGTTGTTGGAGCTGATACATCCCAATGGCTCTTTGCTTTTCCATGGTTTCCCTCCAGGAACCTCTGTGTATTCTGTACAACATTATTTTGATATTATTCCAAGCAACATAACTGTGCAAGATGACTCTAGTGACAGTAGTCTAAAAAAGGCAATGCAATACATCACAGTAGTAACAGAAGGAGGTGAAAATAGTAGGTTTTACAGAATTTCTGGATAGAAATATAGAGTTAATATTTTGAGCTCTACCTGTGTCTTCACTCACGTGAATCACATTCAAAACAAAACATTAGCAGCTTCTCTCTCCACAGATGCTGTCAGACCTGTTAAGCATTTCCAGCACATTTAGTTTTTATTTCAGATTTCCAGTCTCATTTGCATTTCCAATATTTTATCATTTCTATATTTTCAACCATGTGCTTCTCTATTCTGTGTCATAGGAATGATATTAAAGTCTGCCATCAAATAATTTGCAATTCCAATACATAGAGAATTAGATTTTACCAGAATTGCATACAATGAGTTTCCAAAGAACACTCTGATTTAGGGGAATTTTATTTGTTTAATAATTACTTGTTCTTTTTCATGATTGGTTTCTTTTTACAACACCTACCCAACACCTTTGTAGGGAGAAGGAAGTGTCACTTGACACCAAAACGTTAACTCTGATTTCTCTCCACTGATGCTGTCAAACCTGCTGAGCTTTTTCAGCAATTTCTGTTTTTTTTTGTTTCTGATTTCTAGCGTCCATAGTACTTTCGGTTTTTACTATTGTCAGAACATTGTGAAAATGACCATGTTCATCATTTGAGGTGTCTAGACAATTTCCAGTGGCTGTGTAAGTGACTGCTCAGGCTAATTTACAGCCATTAGATTCTGCTGTATTTGGAACTGGACACTGCAGACAATTGAGTTTTGGAAGAACTGCCGGCTTGCAATATTCTCACTGTGTGTGTTCTCTCTGCCTCTGAAAGTATTTGCTTTTAAAGACACTGCCATTTATTATTTGGTTGCATCAGGTGTAATGATCCTGTATGAGCTTCTCCCAGGACTTGGAGCTGATATCAAAACTCTAAAATGAGGCTTTCAGAGGGTCTTGTGATGTTTGTTTTGACCACTTTGAGAACACAGCTGACTCAAGCTCTCTAAAGAAGATTCCCTTTGGAAAGCAAGGGTCAGGCATTCTGGGAACAGAATCAATTGTGACTGCATTAACGTAGTGTGGATGCTTGGCATGCCAGCTCAAGTGTGCAGCTCAGCATCTGATATTTTAGCCTGACAAATGACCTACAGAAGCTTCGGAGCGCAACTTAGTTTCTTGGCATGGCGTTTGCGCACAGTTTAAGTCTTGCATGCATAGAACAATATGGTCAGGGTTACGGCTTTATATACTTTCCGGTTGGTCGGTAAACCTGCCCCTCTTCATTCCCAAACTGATTTCCAAAGTCTACCAAAGGCCGCACTTACTTTGGCAATTCCAGTATGTCTTTCACCATCTTACCTAATCTATACCTTGAGTGTTGATTTTCAGAAGACAATGAAGGCCAGATGTTGAATGCTTCGAGTATGCGATGAAGATTTGAGGGAGGCCCATCAGTGACTCTGATTCCATCTTCATGGCTTCATTATAGATATTGAAAATTGTGTCTCCAGTATTTGGTGCATAAATATTTATATGGACATTTTTGGTTGCCTAAAAACCAAAAGAGAAAATGCTGGAAAATCTTAGCAGGTCTGGCAGCAACTGTAAGGAAAGAAAAGAGCTGACGTTTCGAGTCTAACTGACCCCTTTGTTAAAGCTTTGACCAAGGGTCAGTTAGACTCGAAACATCAGCTCTTTTGTCTCCTTACAGATGCTGCCAGACCTGCTGAGATTTTCCAGCATTTTCTCTTTTGGTTTTCAGATTCCAGCATCTGCAGTAATTTGCTTTTATTTTTGGTTTCCTGTTCTGCTACCAGCTGAAACAGAAATGAAAAATATTATTTGAAATCTATTACCTAAACTGATCAATTTTTACTCAAGAATGCTTTAATCAGACAAATTGTAAACACAGAAGCTGATCACACTAGACATATTTAGGACGGACATGATACTATTTTTGTAATAATGTCAAATTGCCTCTTGGAACATAGGAACAGGAGCCATTCGGTCTGTTAGACCTGCTCTGTTATTTTAATGCATTTTACATGCACGACACCTTTATGTCAATGACATATTTTTGAACACCAATCTCTACTCTGAATACACAGTTACTGAGTTTTAACACCACTTTAGGATTGAGAATGCCAAATGTTTGTGTTGTGTTATGTCTCACAGCTAGTACACACTTGAGGGTATAAAAGCTTATGTTAATTCCATTTTGAAAACAGACAAAACTTTGGAAGAATATCGGGAAAGTAGGACCAATCTGAAACGAAGAATTAAGAGGGCTAAAAGGGATCATGAAATATCTTTCGCAAACACAGTTAAGGAAAATCCCAAAGCCTTTTATTCATAAATCAGGAGCAAAAGGATAACTTGAGAAAGAGTCGGCCTACTCAAGGACAAAGGAGGAAAGTTATGCATGGAGTCAGAGAAAATGGGTGAGATTCTTAATGAGTACATTGCATCAGTATTCACCGAGGAGAGGGACATGACGGATGTTGAGGTTAGGGACAGATGTTTGATTACTTTCGATCAAGGCAGCATAAAGAGGAAGGAAGTATTGGGTATTCTAAAAGGCATTAAGGTGGACAAGTCCCCAGGTCCGGATGGGATCCATTCCAAGTTACTGAACGAAGCGAGAGAGGAAATAGCTGGGGCCTTAATAGATATCTTTGCAGCATCCTTGAACATGGGTGAGGTCATGGAGGACTGGTGAATTGCTAATGTTGTCCCCTTGTTTAAGAAGAGTAGCAGAGATAATACATTATAAGCCAATGAGCCTGACGTCAGTGGTAGAGAAGCTGCTGGAGAAGATACTGAGGTATAGGATGTATTTACATTTGGAAGAAAATGGGTTTATCAGTGATGGGTAGCATGGTTTTGTGCATGGTTTTGTCATGTCTCAGCAACTTAATAGAATTCTTTGAGGAAGTGACAAATCTGATTGAAGAGGGAAGGGTTGTAGATGTCTTATACATGGACTTCAATAAGGCTTTTGATAAGGCTTCCCCATTGTAGGCTGATGGAGAAAGTGAAATCGCTTGGGGTCCAGGGTGTACTGGCTGGGCAGGAGACAGAGAGTAGTAGAGGAATGGAGTTTCTCAAAATGGAGACCTGTGACCAGTGGTGTTCACAGGGATCTGTGCTGGGACCAAAGTTGTTTGTGATATACATAAATGATCTGGAGGAAGGTATAGGTGGTCTGATTAGCAAGTTTTCAGATGAGACTAAGATTGTGGAGTAGCAAATAGTGAAGGGGACTGTCAGAGAATGCAGCAGAATATAGATAGATTGGACAGATGGAGTTCAATCCAGACAAAGCAATGTGGTACATTTTGGAAATTTCAATTCAAGAGTGAACTATACAGTAGATGGAAAAGTCCTGGGGAAAATTGATGTGCAGAGAGATCTGGATGTTCAGGTCCATTGTATCCTGAAGGTGACAATGCAGGTCGATAGAGTGGTCAAGAAGGCATGCGGCATGCTTTCCTTCATCGGATGGGGTATTGAGTACGAGATTTGGCAGGACATGTTACAGTTGTATACAGCTTTGCTTCGGCCACATTTGGAATACTGTTCTGGTCACCACATTGCCAAAAGGATGTGGATGCTTTGGACAGGATGGAGAGGATTTTCACCAAGATGTTGTGGTATGGAGGACACTAGCTCTGAAGAGAGGTTGAGTAGATTCGGATTGTTTTCATTAGAAAGATGGAGGTTATGGGGGGACCTGGTTGAGGTCTACAAAATCATGAGAGGTATAGACAGGGTGAATAGCAAGCAGCTTTTTCCTAGAGGGGGGACTCAATTACTAGGGGTCATGAGTTCAAGATGAGAGGGTAAAAGTTTAAGGGAAATATGCATGGAAAATTCTTTACGCAGAGAGTGGTGGGTGTTTGGAATGCATTTCCAGTGGAGGTGGTAGAGGCGGGCACAATAGTGTCATTTAAGATGTACCTAGATAGATACATGAATGGGCAAGGACCAGAGGGATACAGACACTTAGAAAATAGGTGACAGGTTGAGATAGAGGACCTGGATCAGCGCAGGTCTGGAGGGCCAAAGGGCCTGTTCCTATGCTGTAATTTTCTTTGTTCTTTGTTCTGTCTTAACTCAGGCTGCTTGAATCATGACATGTTGATGGAAGAGTGCTACTCTTTGTAACCAAATATCTTAATATAAGCCCAAACACTAAAGTGCCTGTGACTGTATTATATGTAAACACCTGGAGCTGTCATAAACGTCCATTAAATCCTTCAGTACAAAGTTGCCCACATCTAGGTCTTAAGTACAGGAACAATTGAAAGTACTGTCTCATCAGGTACAAATAACATGCAGAGGCAGAGGCCCACAACATCATGGCAGACGGCTCTAAATAATAAAATGCTTAATAATATTCAGAAACATGGATAAATAAGATGGATTAGAGTTTGGTCAGCATTTTGGCAGAAGTTTGAGATCTTATGAAACAATGATTGATCCAGTTTGCAAGATGTTACAGCATTTGCTCTTAGCTGCAAGAATGCAATGTGACTCTAAAACCTAATGATAGAGCAGTTTTATTCCTAAACGGTGAAACCCAGATGAACTGTTGACAGCACTTGTTCCATACACCTGTACTACAATGTCAGTGGTGGTGAGTTTACCTGCAATAAGTTGGATCAAGTGGCTTTGTTTCCCCTGATGGAACACTCCATCTGGTGGATCAGCTGAAGAACTAAACTGTTGAATACTAGCCCGTGAACCGTGACTGCGATTGTTCCTCTCTCTATATTAGCAATAACTAGTACTATTATATCTGAAATGTATGTGACCATTCCATTGCTAATGAAACTTTAATAAGTTAAAGAAATGCGACAGAATTGAATTTTTAAAAATATCTTTGTAGTTCAATAACAGAGTCTTTGCCTAGATAAAAGCATTATTTGTTTTTCCAAAATACAGAGCATGATGTAAATCAAAAGTCTGCTTATGCTATCACTTTATAAATAATTACTGTTCTGCTAAAACTGTTATACAAAGTTTACATGGGAGGGTCAGTGCACCCTTGTTCTTGTTTAGAGCATTTGGAACCACCAGTGAAATATGTTCACATGTGACTCCGCCACTATATCCCATATGAAATGTGCTGTGTCAGATCCAAATAGATTAATTCATCAAGTGTTCCGCAAGTTAGTTGATCATCTTGGTTGTAATTAGATAGAATTAAATTTTTAACCTAAGTATGATTTTTTCATCTGTCAAATGTTACCATTTTACATCTTTAAGTAATTGAATATACTTACAAGGCCAAATGTTGTAGTAATTTTCCACAGCCTTTTAAAAATCTGTTAAATTTACATTGAAGTACATAATTGGTCTTCACATAAATGCTGCTGAACATTTAAGAGTGTGTGTAATGAATGAACTAACGCTGTTTGCTGCAGGAAAGTTTCATTTTAGATATTGGTTGAAAGGATATGACCATGAAACCCGATGACCTATCTGACAGACGTCCACCGTAGCTGCCACAGATGTATCTGGGAGGTTTAGAATTTAGGTTGGGTCCTGGATATACTGGATGGTGAGGCTGCAGCGTCAGAAGAAAATTTGGGGAGCAGAATAGCAAAGCTAGACCGTGTCTGCCAGCCTGGGCAGGCTATTTAAGGAAGAGCAGGGAGTTCTCCTATATTTCGAGTCGACGTTCTTCCCTCAACTACATCAAAAATAGATTATCTGTCCATTCATTGTTTCTCTAACTTTGCTGCAGACAAAGGGCTTGTTGTTCCTGCCTGCTTAACAACAACTGCTCTTGAAATATATCTGCAAAGCATTTTCTCATGTCTTGCGATATAACAAAGCACTTTATAATTGAGAGTTCCTTTCTCTGGTAAGGTAAAGTTATCCTTAACTAAAACCTCTATACGTAAACATGGTGTCCTTACTTGTCGATAAAGGTCTAGGCCTAAACCCCTCTCCTGTATGGATATCCTCAGCAATTCCCATTACTCATCTTCTCCCCTTACAGACATATTAACTGACAGACTATATAATTGCAGCATTTCGTATTTATATTTAATAAATTGGACATTGAGTCTCAGAATCACTTTTAATAAATACTGTAAATTATTTCTTTATCATGCATTACTTTCACCTCTTCACCATTGACTCCTCGTGAGTTGTATCACTTTGTTGCTCATTAATCCATTCTGGCCAGGCCAGTATTTTTGCCCGTACCTGATTGCCTCTGGGCTATTAAGAGTCAACCACATTGCTGCGGGTCTGGAGTCACATGTAGGTCAGTCCAGGTAAGGATGGCAGATTTCCTTCCCTGAAGAACATTAGTGAACCAGATGGATATTTTCCTGAGTATCGACACTGGCTTCATGGCCTATAGTAGATTCTTAATTCAAGATTTTTAAAAATTGAATTCATGTTTCACCACCTGCCTTGGTGGGACTTGAACTCAGCTCTACAGATCATTGCCAGGATCTCTGGATTAATGGTCGAAAACTATTATGGCGTCACCTCCTCATTGCATGGAAATGTTTCAAAGCACCCCTGGAAACATATTGCCCATTTTAGTAAGCTGTGAATGTTGATATTGAAGTAAATATCTTTTCATTTAAATATAAAGCCTGACGGTGCATGTTAAGTTCCATTACACTGAAGCTGAATATTGTGCACAGATGCAGACTTGTAAAATGCTTTTGGATCTCAAGTCAGCTTCTTAGATTAGATTCCCTGCAGTATGGAAACAGGCCATTTGGCCCAACAAATTCACACTGACCCTCTGAAGAGTAACCACCCAGATCCATTCCCTTACATTTGCCTCTGACGAATGCAACTAACACCATGGACAATTTAGTATGGCCACTCCACTTCGTCTGACCTGCACATCTTTGGATTATGAGAGGAAACCCACACAGACACGGGGAGAATGTCAAACTCCACACAGTCACCCGAGGCAAGAATCGAACCCAGGTCACTGGTGCTGTAAGGTAGCAGTACTAACCATCGAGCCACCATGCCATCCTCTCCCTAACTCAGAATTTCACAGGTTCTGGTTGAGACCAGCTCAATTTCTCTGCTGCAACCTTAGCCCCATTTTCACTTTGACACCTTAACATTTTACAACATCACATACAAACCTTTCTCCCAGGCTAATTACATGGCTAGAGGTATGCTTACTATGTTGAGTCAAAACGTAACAAAGATGGAGCACAGGACAAACTGATAAAGGGGTTTCAAACATTGCCCCATATTGAATGCAATAAAGAAGTCAACGAGGATTGGGGATGAATGATTCCAATCTTGGGAAGAATATTTAATCATAGCTTTAGTGGGAAATCAGACTGAAGGAATTTGAAAAGGGATTGGTAATCAAGATAGTTTGCTACCCAACAGTACATTTATGTTCTAAGCTCCTTAGCAAAGAAAGGCGGATTAAAGCAGCCTGGACCTTTTGAAGAAAATGGAGGTTTTAGATGTCCCGACTGGGAAGGGAATAGTTCTTGCATGAAGCGAGTCATCAACAAGATCAACAAGGTTCGGTCTAGGGGAAAATAGCTGAATGATCAGGATTTGGACTCAGTTTGCAGCAGGGTGGAGGTTGATGGAATGGGCGGTCAGTTTCATGCAGGTAATTAGTATTGTGAGCATTATGACATGTTGGGCTTTGGTTGAGGTGGGGTGAGGTGTGCCAGGAATAGATATGAATAGACATGAACATACCATCCAGAAGCAGAAGTCAGCCATTTGGCCCCTTTAACCTTTCCACCATTCTCTAAGATTTGTTTATGTTTCAAACGTTATATTACCGCCGACTCCCCGTGTGCATTTGATTTCCTTGATTCGAACAAGGATCTATCTACTTCTACCTTAACAATCTTCAATGATCCAGCCTCCAGTGCCTTCTGAGGCAAAGGGCACTAAAGTCACACCACCCTCAAATAAAAAAAAACTCCTAATCTCTATCCCAAAAGATAATCTTAAAACACCACAAGACCCAGCCACAAGAAGAAACATTCTTTCCAGGTCCACTTTATCAAGAGCATTTGGATATTACATATATTCGTTAAGTCATCCTTCACTCTTCTAAATATTAGTGAAAACAAGCCTAGTCTACCTAACCTTCTTCATAAGTAACTCAGATATCAATTTAGTGACCCTCCTTGAAAAACTTCCTGTGAATATAGTTTCCTTATATAAGACAAAGCTGTACACAGTACTCCAGATGTGATCTCACCAATGCCCTATACAAGTGATGAAGAAAATCCTTACCTTTATATTTCTCTCATAATAAAGGATAGTATTCTATTAGCCTTCCTAATTACTCTTTATACTTGCAAACTATCTTTGTGAGTCATGCATGAGAACACCTCGATGTCTGCAACTTGGAATTCTACAGTCATCCTCCACTTAAATAATTATTTTTTAATTCTTCCTGCCAAAGTTAACAATTTCACGTTTTTCTAAATTATACTTCATCTGGCAGATATTTGCATACTCAATCAACCCATCTATATCCACAAGCAACCTTCCTTATCATCTTTACACCAGACTTTGGTACTTATTTGTCATCTGCACATTTAGCTACAATTGCTTTGCCCCCTTGTCTAAATCATAGATGTAAAATTGTAAAACACGGAGTCCCCAGAACAGATCCTTATGAAGTCTCGCACATTACAGCCTGCCAATCGAGAAAAAATTATGGATACTTTCTATCATCTGCCAGACAGCCAACCTTCCAACCATATTCATAAGTTTAACCCTATGCCATAAGCTCAGGCTTTGCATAAAAATCTTTTGTGTAGCATCTTCTTAAACACCTTCTGTAAATCCAAGTACAGGCACACCTTTATCCTTTACACAAATTACACCTTCAAAGAACTCCAATGAACTGATTAGATACAATGCCCCATTTGCAAAATCTTGCCGACTATTCCCAATTACCATAAGTATTTCTAAGTGTCTGGCTATAATTTCTTTAACGACTGATTGTAAAACTTTACCCATGACAGATGTCAAGCCAACCGACCTATAGTTTCCTGTTTACTGCCTTCCTATCTTCATGAATAGAGTTATATTTTTAACTTTGCATTCTGATAGAACTTTTCTAAAAACATTGCAATTTTTAGAAAATTAATGCCCTCTACCTACCTTTTGTTAAGACCATAACATGAAATCTATTAGGATCCAAGGCTTGTTAGCCTACAGTTAAACCACTAATTCTGTAGTGACTGTAATTTCACTATGTTTCTCTTTCACTTGCTGATTCAAACTATTATTGGAACATTTTGCATCTACTCTACTGAAGACAGGTGCCCAAATTATTTTTGTTTCATCTACCATTTCTTTATTATCTACTATTACCTTTCCATTTTCAGTCTCGAGAGGACCAACGCTCTCAATACTTACTATTTTCCTTTTTAAATACCAGTAGAAATTCTTGCTGTCCATTTTTACTTTTCTAATTAGCTTCCTAGCATACTTTGATTTCTTCCTTCTGATTAACCTTTTAGACATTCTATGTTGTGCTTTATATTCTATTGAGTTAACAGATCTAACATTCATCTTTGCACATTCTTTAGTTTGAGGCGTTCCTTGTTTTTTAGTTAACCACAGATGATGGCTCCCCCCCCCCCCCCACTTAAAACTTCTTTTATCATAAGAATATACTTATTCTAAGTATTCTGAAACACCTCCTTAAAATTCTGTCATCGTGCCTCTACTGACCTATCCCCAATCTAGTAATCCAGTTCACTTTACTTAGCTCAGACTTTATGCCCACATAGTTGCCCCTTTTTAGATTTCAAATAATATCGTTAAACCTACTCTGTTCACTTTCAAATTGGATGGAAATTTTAATCGTATTGTTGCTGCTATCCAGCAGTGCCTTTTCTCTGAGGTCATTAATTCATCTGGTCACATTACACAATATAAAGTCTCGTATTACTTGCTGTCTGGTTGGTTCCACATCATGCTGCTCCACAAACTTTCACAAGCATTCTGTGATTCCTCTTCCATGTTATGACTGCCGTTTTAATGTTTACAGTTTATATGCAATAATCCTGTATTATTGCAATCCCTTTATCATAAACACCCAATATTTCTTCTTGTATACTTCATCCAAAGTTGGGTGGTTACTGTTAAGAGGCTAATGCTCCAACTAATGACCTCTTTCCTGTACTATTCCTCATCTCTATCTGAACGGATTCCATATTAGATCTTCTGAAACAAGGCCATCTCTAACTATTGCACCAAATGCCACCCTTGACTAATTATGCGACTTCTCCACCTTTACCTAATGTTCAATTCTTCTTGAAAATCCTGTCCTCTTTAATATTTGGGATCCATTTTTTGCCATCATGCAATCACTGTATTGGTTACTGGATCATTATTATTTCCTTCTAAGTGCATAATCAATTTGTTTACTTTATTCTAAATTCAGATACAGAATATGTAGTTTTATCTTTTTTAATCATCTTTTTAACCTCTCATCTTAACTGTTGTTGTGTTCTTAGGTTAATTCTCTGCCTGTTCTTGCCATTTCCTGTCCCTCATTTTCCATATTACACATTTGCTATCCTGCTTTGATTCCACCCTTGATGCCTTTACAAGCTTTATCCCTCAACTACATTGTTTCAAAGCTCCTCCGACATCCTCATATTGAATTTGCACAAACGGTGGTCCTGGTATAGTTCAGATGTGGACCATTCCAACGGTACAGTCCCTACTTTCCCAGTACTGATGTGGATGTCCCACAATTCAGAACCCACTTTCCCCGTGACTCACGGAGCTGCAGATTCATTTCACTAATCTTATCTGCCCTCTGTTGATAGCATATAGTCCAGATAATAATCCAGAAGTCAGTCACTGTGAGGATTTGCTCTTCACTTGGTGCCTAGCTCTGCATATTTTCAAAGCGCAGCCTCTTTCACAGTCCTACACACATTGTTGGCCCCTATATGGACATTGTCAGCTGGATTCATCCCCTCCCACTCCAGGATCCTGCGCTGTACCGGTCTCAAACCTTGGCAGCAGTCGGTTACATGGCCTTCAGGATTCATGCTATTGGCTACACAGAACAATGTCTATTCACTGCACTATACCATCCCTTACTACCACTGTATTTCTTTTCAGTCTCTCTGCTTGCCTGTCAGTCTGCTACTCCTCCTTCCAAAACACTTTGCTGTTGATACAAGCAAGCACCTTGAACTTGTTTGATTATTGCAAGGGCCAATGCTTTGGCAGTAAAGTATTCTCCAACCTTTTGCCTGCCTCATTTGTGATCATAGCCTTGTGATCCTTGCCAGCGATGGAATCGGACAGCCTTATCCAAATGAGTGTGCCTGCCTTCAAGATCAAGTGTTCAGACATCTGTCTCCCGTCCTGGTGCATCTCAATGTCTTCAACTCAGCCTCCAATGCAATCGCTCTAAGTGGTAATACCTATATTTGAAGAACCGTTAAGTGTGGAAACAGGCCCTTCAGCCTTACAAGTCCACACCGACCCTCCGAAGATTATCCCACCCAAACCCATTCCCTATTGCTGTACATTTTACCCCAAACCTACACATCCCTGAACACAATGGGTAATTTAGCATGGCCAATTCACCCAACCTGAACATCTTTGAATTGTGGGAGGAAATCAGAGCACACAGAGGAAACCCACGCAGACACAGGGAGAATGTGAAAACCCCACACAGGCAGTTGCCTGAGGCTGGAATCGAATCTGGGTCCCTGACGCTGTGAAGCAGCAGTGCTAACCACTGAACCACCGTGCCATCCCATTTGGTTGAGATTTGTTTGCCCTAGACGCTATGCTACACAATTGCTACGCTACACCTGTCCCCACCAAGCCTGCATGCTATGTGTTTAAAGTAATTCATTAATTTAATCAGTTCTGTGAAATGAATTGCTACTCTTAACCACAATTTTAAGGAGTCTAGTAAATGCTGATACCATTTACAACTGAAAAGGTAAATTTTCTGGGCCGCACGGTGACACAGTGGTTAGCATTGCTGCCTCATAGCGCCAGAGACCTGGGTTAAATTCCCGCCTCAGACAACTGTCTGTGTGAAGTTTGCACGTTCTCCCCGTGTCTGTGTGGGTTTCCTCCGGGTGCTTCGGTTTCCTCCCACAATCCAAAAATGTGCAGGTTAAGTGACTTGGCCTTGCTAAATTTCCCATAGCATTAGGTGCAGGGGAAAATGTAGGGGAATGGGTCTGGGTGGGTTGCTCTTCAGAGGGTTGGTATGGACTTCTTGGGCCGAAGGGCCTGTTTCCACACTGTAAGTAATCTAATCTAAACTAAAAATGATACACTCGTTAGCGAACCAGATAACTGTCTTAGGTATTTATATTAAGGCTTTACTGCTTTCTATTTAAAGATCTTCTGTAACTCAGTGTCCTTAAACCATCTATTTATACAATCCCTTATATCAAGCACGTAGCGGACAATTGACTTACCACATTCCTGTAAAGTCACTTTTGATTTTCCTCTTTTTTTTTAAACTGAGCGCAAACAATGAACCTCAGAAACTGAAGTCATACACCGCAAAAGGGTTAGGAAGAGCTAAAGGTATGCTTTGTTCCTCAGTCAGACAGCCTTATCCAAACAAGTGTGACTGCCTTCTCGAAAAAGTGACCACACAACATATAGTTAATATCATGCCGCAACTACACAAAACGCTGGCGCGGCCACACTTAGAGTATTGTGTGCAGTTCTGGTCGCCCCATTACAGGAAGGATGTGGAAGCACTGGAAAAGGTGCAGAGGAGATTTACCAGGATGTTGCCTAGTCTGGAGCAAACGTCTTATGAGGAAAGGCTGAGGGACTTGGGTCTATTTTCATTGGAGAGAAGAAGGTTAAGAGGGGATTTAATAGAAACATACAAGATGATCAGAGGATTAAATTGGGTAGACAATGAAAGTCTCTTTCCTAGGATGATGATGTCGGCTTGTACAAGGGGGCAAAGCTGCAAATTGAGGGGTGATAGCTTTAAGACAGATGTCAGAGGCAGTTTCTTTACTCAGAGAATGGTAAGGTGGTGGAATGCCCTGCCTGCCAATGTAGTTAACTCAGCCACATTAGGGAGATTTATACAGTCCTTGGATAAGCATATGGATGATGATGGGATAGTGCTTTGATTAGTTCACAGGTCGGTGCAACATTGAGGGCCAAAGAGCCTGTTCAGTGCTGTATTGTTCTATGTTCTATATTCTAACTGTGTCCCTTCCTGATGTGTCACAATGTCTTTGTGACACCGAACTAACCAAATTCCCAAACTTTTCACTCAATGTCACATGCACGTGGGTCGAGTTGCATTTCACATATCTTGTATTTAGATTAGATTAGATTAGATTACTTACAGTGTGGAAACAGGCCCTTTGGCCCAACAAGTCCACACCGTCCCGCCGAAGTGCAACCGACCCATACCCCTACATCTACCCCTTACCTAACACTACGGGCAATTTAGCATGGCCAATTCACCTGACCTGCACATCTTTGGACTGTGGGAGGAAACCGGAGCACCCATAGGAAACCCACACAGACACAGGGAGAACGTGCAAACTCCACGCAGACAGTTGCCCGAGGCTGAAATCAAACCTGGAACCCTGGTGTTGCGAGGCAGCAGCACTAACCACTGAGCCACCGTGCCGCCCCAAGGAAAACCTTGGTGCAATGGGACTAGATTTATTTCGGGCTGATGCCCGAAACATCGATTCTCCTGCTCCTTGGATGCTGCCTGACCTGCTGCGCTTTTCCAGCAATACATTTTCAGCTCTGATCTCCAGCATCTGCAGGAATCTAGGTTTGTTCAATATATCATTTCAGTTGCATGACACTCTCACCTTTTGCGATAAGTTCTGTGTCTTACGATCTTATACTCCACAACCAGCTGATAAAGGAGCAGTGCTCTGAAAGCTAGTGCTTCCAAATAAACCTGTTGTTGTGTGATTTTTAACAAAGACACATTGTAGCATTGACCTCATGGCACCGTAGGCTCTATCTCAGGATCTCGGTCTGGACAGGTCGAGGAATACTAATTTAAAAATTAAACAGGCTAAACAGCGAATCTGTCTGCTGATAGTGCTTATCAGGTATTTGGGGATCACATTGATAATATCACACACCCCTTCCCCTTGAAAGAATCAACACAATTATCACAACATGTGGAGTCAATGGAAAAGCACTGTTTTGTAAAGTCAGTTTTGGAGGGTTGGTGCTTTTTGCTGGTCTGTAAATGATGGAATCCAGACAGGTTAATGATCTAGTCCCCGGGTCTTGGTGGCAATGCCACAGAAGTTTATTGCCTTCATGTAGGTGTTTAAAGTCAGTGTAAGCATCTCTTCATGACATCACCTGCCATCAAGTCGCACAGTTCAGGCTGTACAATGTACCACAGCTCTACAACGAATCAAGCAGCACTCTCTGGCTCTCAAAGCTTCTGCCTGACGTTCAGATATTTCATCTCATTCTGGCACACAGTCTGAAGATGTCAGCCTCACACTCAACTCCCATTGCGTTCACATCTCCAGCTTCACAACAGTAACTGGCTCATCATCCAAAAACTGTGCAACAGAAACCACTCTGCTTTGCCTCTCGACGCACTTGTTCATCCACAGTAGAAAGGCACAGAGCAGGACTGGAAGGGAACAAGGGCACGCACATCTGGAGTTGATGGCTTTCTACACCTACGGCATTCAGTGCTGCTCAGAACATCGTGAATTACCTTACGTACTTTTTCAAATCCCAACTCACTCTTGCCCTACTGTTTCGCAAGAAACGGATACTTCAGGCACTATGACTCCGGATGTTCACTTTCTAAATATTTGCAATACACTGCAATGTTCTCCTTCTGACTTTCTATTATCAGATACCCAAGGACTGTAATCTGAGTGGCAGCCCAGCAGTGTCAGGTGTAAGAGAAAGACCAACTGTCCAGGACTGATAAAGAGACACTGCCACTTGATCAGATGCTCACAGCCATGAACTCATAGACTGGTGCCGCTTGTAGGCTACATAGTTGGGATCCATAGTTGGAATTGCTTGTTAGAATTCTTCAGTCTCTGATCTTACCACACGGTTGTCCTCCCAAAACATGGTCTCCTACTCTCTCTCTTTCCTCATGTTTAAAGCATTGTCGTTTTTGACCTTTTCGTAAAAAAATTCCAAAAACAATGCAAAACTTATAAAAACAGTAACTACTGTTCCAAGGATCAGATCCAGCTGAAAAAGAAACACCAGTAAACGAGCAACTGTCAGCCACAATCCTCTCCCACCCACCATTGTTTTTCTTAAAATGTACAAAGGTAGATAAATCCCTGGGACCTGATCAGGTTATCCCAGAACATTGTGGGAAGCGAGGGATGCGATTGCTGGACCCCCTAATGAAATATTTATATCATGGGTAACCATGGGTGAGGTACTGGACGATTAGAGGGTGGCCAATGAGATGCCATTCTTTAAGAAAGGTGTTAAAGAAAAGCCAGGGAACTATAAACTGGTGAACCTGACATCAGTGGTGGACAAGTTGTTGGAGGGAATTCTGGGGGTCAGGATTTACATACATTTGCAAAGGCAAGGACTGATTAGGGGTAATCAACCCAGCTTTGTGCATGGGAAATCATGTCTCACTAACTTGTAGAGTCAAACAGTACAAAACAGACCCTTCATCCAACTTGTCTGCACTGACCAGATATCCCATTCTGACCTAATCCCATTTGCCAGCATTTTGGCGTATATCCTTCTAAACCCTTTTAAATGTTGTAATTGTACTCAGCTCCACTCTGGCAACTTGTTCCATGCACTCACCACCCTCTGCATGAAGAAATTGCCCTTCAGATACTTTTTAAATCTTTCCACTCTCACCCATAACCTATACCCTCTAGTTTTGGAATCCACCCCCCCCCCCCCCCCCCGCCCCGCGTCCAATAAGAGAGACTCTGGTTATTTTCTCCATGCCCCTATGATTTTATAAACCTCTAAAAGGCCACCCCTCAGTCTCCAATGCTCCAGGAAAAAAATCTCCAGCTTAATCAGCCTCTCACTGTCACTCAAACCTCCAGTCCCAGCAACATCCTTGTAAATCTTTCCTGCACCCTCTCAAGTTTAACAACCTCCTTCCGATAGAAGGGCGATCACAGTTGTACACAGTATTCTAAAAGTGGCCTCACCAATACAGTTGCAACACAATGTCCCAATCCTTATACTCAATGCTCTGACCAATGAAGGCAAGTGTGTCAAATGCCTTATTCACCACACTATCTGTGTCTTCACTTTCAAGAAATTATGCATCTGCACCCTTAGGTCTCTTTGTTAGGCAACACTCCCAGCGGCCTACCATTAACTATATGTACTGCCCTGGTTTACCTTACCAAAATGCAACATCTCACATTTATCTAAATTAAACTCCATCTGCCACTCCTCGGCCTGTTCGTCCATCTGATCAAGGTCCCATGTACTCTGAGATCATCTTCCTCACTGTCCATTACACCACACATTTTGGTGTCACCTGCAAACTTACTAACCATACCTGACATCCAAACCATTTAAATAAATGACGAAAGGCAGTGACCCAGCACCAATCCTTGTGACACACCACTGGTCACAGGCTTCCACTTGGTAAAACAACCCTCTACCACCAGCCTCTGTCTCCTACCTTCAAGCCAATTTTGTATCCAATTGGCTAGTTCCCCCCAGATTCCATGTGATCTAACTTTGCTAACCAGTCTCCCATGCGGAACCTTGTTGAATGCTTTGCTGAAGCCCATATAGACAACATCATTGAGCTTTTTTGAAGAAGTGACAAAGAAGATTGATGAAAACAGGGTAGTAGATGTTGTCTATGATCTACGCTGTTTTCTCTTGCGTGTTAGATGTTGAGGGGTGACCTTTTGGAGATTTGTAACATCATGGGAACATAGATTGGGTGAATAGCCAAGGTCTTTTTCACAGGGTAGGTCAGTCCAAAACTAGAAGACATTGGTTTAAGGTGAAGGAGACTTAAAAGGGACCCAGGGCCAACTTTGTCAAGCAGCATATGGTGTGTGTATGGAATGAACTACCAGAGGAGGTTGTGGAGGCAGGTACAATCACAAGGCATCTGCTGGGTACATAAATAGGAACGGCTAGTTGGGATAGGGGGCAAATTCTGGCAAATGGAGCGAGATCAATTTAGGATAACTAGTCAGCTTGGAAAGTTGGACCATCAGGTCTGTTTCCATGCTATATAACTCTATGACTGCATGTGTGGGCTGCCAGGGGAAAGGACTATTTTATTTGTCAGCTCACTGAAGGGCAAGGGTCTGGATGAGTTCAGCTGCAGGAACTCAGATGAGGATATCGATGTAGCAATGTACAGGAGAGCACTATTGTGGACGCACAACAGGTTGCTTGGTGCAATGGCTGTTTTGCCAGACAGTCATCTATCATTGTTATGGAGAATGGAAGAATCAGCTATGGCATGACTGATCCAAATTTTGCTCTTCTTTCCTGGCTGAGCATTCTGAGGTCTCTTGGTTAACCGATTCCTGGTTCAGTGTTCACTGCTTTGTTTATTCTTTTTTAGCTGGTTGTTCTTTTCCCCAAGCCTATCCATGAAGCATGTTGAGAATTCTTTTGTGAAGGTGCTGAATAAATACAGAGGCACAGGAATGGTTCCAGGGGCGAGGAGCTTCAGTTGGGAAGCTAAACTGGAAAAATTAGGAGCGTCTTTATAAGACAAGTGTGAGGGGAAATCTGCGAACAGGTATTCAAAATCCAGAAGGCTCTGGACAGAGTGGGTGGACTAAAACAGTTCCCAGGCATGAAAGGATTGAGAATGAGAAGGCAGAGATTTAAACTAATTGGCAAAAGAAGCACAAGTGACAAGGGAAAAATAAAACTTTTTCACACAAAGGGGGTTACGCTCTGGAATGCACTGCCTGAGACTGAAGTGAAGGCATTCAGTTGAAATATCCACAAGAAATCTAGTCTGTTATCTGAAAAGAAAGCATGTGAAATGATGTGGCAGAAAATGGGAGAAGTGAATTGGTTACTTGGGGAAGCTGTTGTATACACAATGGGCCAAATGGCCTCCTCCTATGCTGCAATAATCCTGTCAGTTTGTGAATATATCGAGTGAAATATTAACTGATATGATTTTTTTGGACTTGGAGTCATAGCTGTAATACTGTTGTGTTAATTGATGGGTTTCGTCTGTTCCCATACTTTGCAGACGATAGCGTATCACCTACAAAGGCAGAAGTGAAGGGGTATTCAAATAAAGCTCTTGGGGAATTCATGGTGGGGGAGTGGGGAAAAGCAGCAAAATCACCAAAACATTATTTATCATGGCATTTAGGACTTTATTAAAAGTAGTAAACTGGGGTAATTTCCCTCCAACATCATAGAATAGTTGTCTGTGGTTGATTTACTTCCCTTTTTAGTTGAAAAGATGTGTATCGTGAATGGCTCAGGCTGAGAAACCTCAAAATTAGCCCTTTTATTTCCCAATAATTATTTTTTCAAGATTCTTCGTGATCTGTTACAATAATTATGTTTGTCATGCAAAAATGTGTGAGGTCTTTCCCTCTGGACCTTTACAAAACTTGGTGTCAATAAGTGGAATCCTCCAAACATATGAAATTTAAAGCTGTTAATGGTTTCCAGAGCAGTTGTTACAGTGGAACAACACCTGACCAAAAAATGTTTTCCTCCTTATTTTTTCAAGACTTTAGTGTTGAGTGCTGCAGTCAGCTACAAGTATGGTATACAGTGAGCACGTAAGAGTGCTGTTTCTCTGTGCTGTTCTATAGTTCTATTATGAACTGATTAAAAAAGGTGAATTTACCAAACGTCTGGGATAACTTTACACTCTATCTTACTTTCACAATCATTTTTTGTGAAATCATTAAAATAAGTTTCTTGCAGTTGTGTTGCAAAATGCTAGACCGTGCGTTATACATGAGACTTCGCGAAGATTCCATGAAGATTTTATTTTGTAGTGAAATAGTTTGTTACATTGCTAATGACACAGGCACTGGTCATCTGTGGAGACTGATAAGCTTTGCATGTTGGTGGCAAATTTTGAATGTTTCGCTCTTATCTCATTTCCTGATTGATGGGAACTAACTGTACAGTACTTGTCAGACTTCCAGACCTCACAAATTCATTGCTGTCACTGCCCTAACAAACAAGACAGGTCCTTTGGTTCGATTTAATTAATTTCCAGTTAGCTGTATTACATCACAGTTGTGGCGATCTTTAATTAAATGGCATTTAAATTGTTCCATTCTGCATTAGATTCCTTTTATCTGATGTTTGTTAACACTGGACCAAACACCAGGCTGCAGCTGGCCTAATATGCACAATACAGGGTGGTTAATATATAGAATTTTATGAAGAGCAAAACCTATTTTGCAATTGCAATGTCACAAAATCAAACTGTATTTGTTCTTTGTAGAAATTAAAAGACAAAATTCCAGAGGTTTCACTGAACCAGTTCTTCAGGGGTTTTTTTTGCCTCATTTTTCTTTTTTTCTGTATTCTGATAGAAATGACAGGACATGGCTGTTCATGTGGCTCGCTTTGCAAGCTACTTGTGTGGTCTGGAAACTTTATGATTTATTCAACTAGTGGAAGAAGAGCACAGCCCCCTATGACCACAGAAAGAAAACTGCACGTGGGTTTAATGCTTTCACCACAAAAATGTCTGCTATGGCCAAGCCGTGGCTGAAAACATTACTCGTATGGGGGTTAAATAGAAACCTCGGGATTATTTACTATAGCTCGGGCTGTAGGAGCAGACCCAAAGATGTTTCAGATTGCACATCATATAATGAAAGGCATTGCTCAAAAACTATTCAATGCTATCATTAAAACATCTTTGAGACCCTGTATTTCTGAGTTGGTGTATTAATATGGTAACATTTTAAATCTTTATGAACACATGAATACAGCTATTTTGCTGTTTTATTTTGCAGGAGAAATCAATACGAAATGTTATTTCAGTATACTGTGCAGTAGGTAAATTGGTGCTAGGTTGGCATTGGTTCACCCCATTACTTTCTGAACTGTCCCGATGCAAACTACCTGTTCATTGTGGTATTTTCAATTTACATAGTACATCCATGATTAACAAAATGAACTGGTGCCATATCAAGCAAACAATGCTGTGTAACTTTGATTGTCATTGCACGAAAATATTTAAAGTTTCACAATTTCATTTAATTTTGTCTTGAAGTTTGAAATTTGAAAATACGATTTTGGCGTTTGATCATTTACATATGCGTTAAAAATAGGTAAACTGTGCGATATCTAACGTATGGTATGCATATGGTGTGCTACGTGGCCCAAAACAATAACTTATTGAAAAATGCTCCACTGCTTTTGGCTTAAGTGAGTTCTGTTGGTCTGATTATATGAGATAGTCATAAATGAATGGTAAATATCTTTTAGTTTATCATCAGACAACTTTATCTGAAAAAATCTGATCTATATTCAGCCTTGTAAAGTACAGATTAATGATGTGTTATAAGGCTGTAGATAATTTGGATCATTTTATTCATTCTCAGGATTTGGGCACTGCTCAGTCAGCATGCATTGTCCATCCCTAATAGCCCAGAAAGCAGTTCAATGTCAATCACATTGCTGTAGGTTTGGAGTCACGTATGGGCCAGACCAGGTCAAGACATCAGCTTCCTTCCCTTGGAGATTCCCCCAATTGTTTCATGGTTTCGTTACACTCCTAATCCCAGACAGCTTTTTAAATTGAATTTAAATTCCACCACCTGCCATGACAGGATTTGAAGAGACAAAAAAACTGCAAATGCTGGAATCCAGAGTAGACAGGCAGGACGCTGGAAGAACGCAGCGAGCCAAGAAGCGTCAGGAGGTGGCGATGTCAACGCTTTGAGTGTAAACCTTCTTCAGGACTGGAGGTGGGTGTAAGGGGAGCTGCAGATAAAAGGGGTGGTGGGCACAGGGTGGTGAAGTGGGGATAGGTGAAGACATGCAGAAGGTATATGACCTGATTGGTCAATGGGAGGAATAAATTTGGTTGGTGGCAGCGAGCAATGAAAGGGAGGGGGAGGGGCTGGGTAGAAAGTCAGGGGACGGGGAGGGAGGTTATTTGAAATTGGAGAACTCAATGTTGAGTCCTCCGGGCTGTAGGGTGCCCAGGCAAAAGATAAGGTGTTATTCCTCCAATAGGTGCTGTGGTTTGTTTTGGCAAGAGAGGAGGCCAAGGATGGTCATGTTGGAAAGGGAATGGGAAGGGGAATGGAAATGGGCAGTGACTGAGATGTCTGGTCAGCCTCTGCTAGCCTGGCTGAGATGCTCGGTGAGCTGTTCCCTAAGTTTACGTTCAGTCTCCCCAATGGACAAAAGATTAGATCAGGAGCATCTGATGCAGTAAACGAGGTTGAAGGAGAGGCAGGTGAACCTCTATCTCACCTGGACAGACTGTTTAGAGCCCTGGAAGGAGGTGAGAGGGGTGGGGTATCTTTTCCAGTTGTGGGGGAAGGTACCTGGGGGTTCGGTGGCGGAGTTGGCAAGAACCAAGGACTGTCAGAGGAAACGGTCTTTGCAGAAAACAGAGAGTGGTGGGGAGGGGAAGATGTTCTTGCTGGTGGGGCCTAGTTGGTGTTGGCAGAAGTGTTTGAGGATGATGTGTCAGAGGCGGAGACAAACCACTCCAGTTCAGCCTGGGCGAGATCATCAGCTTCACCCACAGCTTCCATCCTCCCCTCAAGATCACTTGGTCCATTTCAGATACCTCCCCCCAGCCCCACCCTCCCTTTCGTGACCTCACCATTTCTATCTCCAGGTGACAGTCTCCAGATGGATGTTTACCATAAACCCACAGACTCCCGTAACTACCTGGACTACACCTCTTCCCACCCAGTGTCCTGCAAGAACTCCATCCAATTCTCCCTATTCCTCCCCCTCCGCTGCATCTGCTCAGACAAGGAGACCTTCCACTCGCGAGCATCCCAGATGTCCCCCTATTTTGAACCATGTGCTTTTCCTCCCTCTGTCATCCAGAAAGCCCTCTGCCTCACCACCTCCATTCCCTATTCCTCTGCTCTAAACCCACTCCCTCAACGCAATAAAGGCAGAGACCCCTTGTCCTCACCAATCACCCTACCATCCAACTCATCATCCTCAAACACTTCTGCCAACTCCATATACACCCCACCACTAAGAACATCTTACCCTCCCCACCCCTCTCAGCCTTCCGTAAGAACCATTCCCCCCAACAGTCCTTGGTTCACGCCATCCCCACCACTGAACCCACAGGTACCTCCCCCTGTAACCGGAAAAGATGTAAAACCTGTTGGAATCCCACCTCCCTCACCTCCATCCAGGGCCCCAAACAGTCCTTCCAGGTGAGACAGAGGTCCATCTGCCCTCTCTTCCAAACTAGTCTTCTCTATATTGGGGAGACCGAACGTAAACTTGGGGAACGGCTCACCGAGCATTGCAGCCGGGCCTGTAGGGGCCGATCGGACCTCCCAGTCACCACCCATTTCAATTCCCCCAACCACTCCCTTTTCAACATGACAGGAATTGAACCCAGATTAAAAGTCTAGCAATGAAATCACTGGGTCATTGCCTGCCCAACTGTTATCAGTTGCTCAGGGTTGAATAACAGTTTTCAGTTTCGTTAGTGGTAGCTTAGTTTATAACATGTATGAAGGTCTCCTGCCCGAAATGTCAATTTCCCTGCTCCACGGATCCTGCCTGACCTGCTGTGCGTTTCCAGCAACCACTCTAATCTTGATTCTAATCTCCAGCATCTGCAGTCCTCACTTTCACCTTCTGACCAGGTCTAATGAGACAGACACAATTGCAACATTTAAGTGGCATTTAGATGGGTATATGAATAGGAAGGGTTTGGAGGGATATGGGCTGGGTGCTGGCAGGTGGGACTAGATTGGGTTGGGACGGCATGGACGGGTTGGACCAAAGGGTCTGGTTCTGTGCTGTACATCTCGATGACTCTAAGACTCTAATCTCATTTATATAATCATGAAACAGAAAAATTATTGTAAAAATCCATCTGATTCATTCATGTCGTTCAGAGGAGAAAATCAGCTGCTCTTTCCTGCCTGGCCTGCAGGTGACCTAGTTCCAGAGCACTGTGGTCAACTTTGGACGGCTATCTGAATTGGCCTAGCAACCTACTCTGTAATATAAATCTACAATGGAAAGCCAAGAAGCTTAGAATAAAATTGGACAGGTGACCTGGCATTGACCTGAGCACCAGAAACAATAAAAGCACACCCACCTAACTGTCCTCCAAATACCTACTCACTAACCTGTAACATATTTTTGCTCTTTCAATGCTAGACGGTTCTTCTTCATCTGGGACTTTATTTAGATCTGGCCAATCAGGGAGACTCACTTAATGATTTGAAACATTGTCAATACAAAAGGTGTATCAGTGGCATTACAGGTTGAACCCTCATGCTGGTATATCTTGATTGAAGTGGTGGACACAGTATTCTCCTTCCACCACTGTATAGAACTCTGACGATGTCAGCTCTCAGATTCCGAACCTCCAAAGTGCAGTTTCAATCAATACTTGTTTTAAAATCAAAAAGAGCGTGTTCATTAGGATATACAGGGTATGACATACAATAGTATGGTCTGTTTGTTCACATTTACCTTTAGTGGTCTTCTAACGGTGTCCGTTTCCTACCGACCGCATATGGGAAAGTATCAGGGTACTCCATCCACAGCCCTTTCTTTATAATGTGATGTTTCCGACTTCAAAGGTTCTCAACCACACTCTGTGACTAGGAATGATTTGGATTCCTAGCACCAAGCTTAGGGTCTCACCAAAGTGTGCCCCTACAGCTGTCATTGAGCTACAAACTGCCTCAAATGCCAGCTGGAAATGTTGGCATGTCTTCTTTTCTGGATCAGATGTTCACACTGTTCGTTGCTGATCCAGGATAGTCCTTGTCACACCCCTTGCTTGGCTAGTTTGTCTGATCTAATGTTTCTGGCTAAGATGGGCTTTTACTTTGATGACTGTGCCCTTGGACTCGCTGGAAAATGTATTTTCACAGGAGTGCAGATGGGAGGAGCTTTCCAGCTACAGAGACAAAGCCCTGCTTTTCCCAGAGCAGTGGAGGGGGGAGGTCTGTGAGGCTGTTGCAGACATACATGCTGTCAAAATGGATGTTTAGAGGTGGCGAGCGTTGTTCCTCATTAGCTACCACCCATACTGCTTCTGTGTTCGTGGCTGGGGAGCTTTAAAACCATTTCCATTATGGAGTTGTATCTGTGATCCCTCAATATGTAAGCCACGGCCTGTCTTCCTGATCCTATTCTCGACCACGGGGGACCCATCAATGAAAACCCTCAGTGATGGTTTTGATCTCCTGTCTGGTTGTCCTCCCTTTAATCTGAGTAGAAATAGCCCTTTTGGGGTGACTGGTAGCGATAGTGGAGGGTGGCACAGTGGCTAGCATGGCTGCCTCACGGTGCAGGGGACCCAGGTTTGACCCCAGCCTTGGGTGACTGTGTGGAATTTGCAAATTCTCCCCGTGTCCGCGTAAGTTTCCTCCGGGTGCTCCAGTTTCCTCCCACAGTCCAAAGATATGCAGATCTGGTGGATTGGCTGTGCTGAAATTACTCTATAGCATCCAGGAAAGTGCAGGCTAGGTGGACTAGCCGTTGTAAATGTGGGGTTGCAGTGATAGGGTTGGGGGCTGGGTCTGGGTGGGATGCTTTTCAGACAGTTGGTGCAACTAGATGGGCTGAATGGCCTCTTCCATCCTGTTGGGATTCTATGATAATTGGCACTGGTGTGCATCGTGGCTATAGTTGAGTTTGCCTGCTAAAAAGGTAGGTACTTGAATGCAGTTAACATTGATGTCCCTTCTTTGGAGCATGAGGCTCTGCTATGTGATTCTGGGTCACCATGTCATCTTCGATTCTACCCAGTGAACATATTTGGAAATGAGAATGATTTGTGAGTACGGTGAGGGGGTTTAAACCAACAATATATGAAAACCCGGGCTGCCAGAAAACTGCCAGTAAGTGTTGCTCACAGAGGAAGATGTCTTGCTTGACCAGGGTTAATATTCTAGAAACATACTGACCCCAGTCCATTATATTGTTTTTGTAGCAGGATGGCTGACAGAGTAGTGTCAGTGGTTGCTACCTCTAGTGCAAAGGGTAGTTCAAGGTCTGGGATTTCCAAGGCTGGTGCCTGTGTTAAACTTTGCTTCAGTTCTAAAATGCCATCTGTATGTTGTTCTGTCCAGTTCCACTTTCTGTTAGAGTTGGGATAGGGGTGCAGCCTTTATAGCGAAGCCAACGATGTGTTTTGACAGTACTCTATGAGTCATAAAAAGGAACATCGTGAACCTTGACATCTTTTGGTAGCAGTAGTGTAGTTATATTACCAATGCTTTTCTGTTCAATCTCATGTTTCCCTTGGCTCGTGGTCATTCCTAGGTATGAGACTTGTGTCTTCATAACCTGGGCTTTCTTAGAGTTGACCTTCAGTCCCAGTTTGATGAATAGGGTCAATAATTATGCAGGAATTTAAGGTGCTGCCTCATAGTTGTATTTAGCAACAGATCATCTATCTGGAGTATTTGTGTTTTAGCAGCCATAAGACTGCCACACCAAGTTCACCTCAAAGTACTCAGTGGATTATTTGTGGCAGTCTGCTCTTGAAGTCCCTTTCACCTTGGTGTCAGTCTTTAGCCAATTTGATTCACTTCCCGTCAGACCAAGAAGTGGCTGAAGGGAGTATTAGTTACATTGTCCCTGACAGCATTGCAGCTGCAATATTTAAAATGGATGCTCCACAACTAGCTGGGCATGAGCCAAGCTGTTCCAAACTGAAACGTATCCAACGATGGAGAGTTGCCCTGGTGTCCATAAAAAGCAAAGGAAGTCAAATCCAGCCATTTACCATCCTATCAGTCTACTTTTCTTTATCGTCAAAATGATAGCCACATTAACGACAGTGTGATGGCAACCACCTGCTTGCTCATGCTCAGTTTGGGTTCCACCAGGGTCACTCAGGGTCAGACCTCTCCCCAAATATGGATGATGAAGTTAACTTCCAGAGGTGAGGCAGAGTAATAGTCTTTGACTTTAAGGCAGCATTTCACCATATGTGGCATCAGGGAGACTTAATAAATGTGGAATAGATGGCAAATCTCCACTGATTAGAGTCAAACCTATCAAGAGGAAAATGATTATGTTTGTTGGAACCCAATCATCTCAATCCTGTAACATTTTGGGAGGAGGTCTTCATAACATGTTCTTTTAAAAAAAAACACAGTCTTTTCAGTGATGTTATTGCACACATTTGGAGCAGGAGGGACTTGAACCTACATGCCCTGGTGCAATAGTAGGGAAACTATGACTGTGTCACAAGAGTCCTCAGATCCACTGATTAGATATTTTCTAAACAATGTCATAGAGTCATTGAGATGTACAGCATGGAAATAGACCCTTCAGTCCAACCTGTCCATGCCAACCAGATATCCCAACCCAATCTGGTCCTGCCTGCCAGCACCCGGCCCATATCCCTCCAAACCCTTCCTATTCATACACCCATCCAAATGCCTTTTAAATGTTGCAATTGTACCAGCCTCCACCACTTCCTCTGGCAGCTCATTCCATGCATGTAACACACTCTGCGTGAAAAAGCTGCCCCTTAGGTTTCTTTTATATCTTTCCCCCCTCATCCTAAACCTATGCCCTCTAGTTCTGGACTCCCCCACCCCAGGGAAAAGACTTTGCCTCTTTACCCTATCCATGCCCCTCATAATTTTGTAAACCTCTATTAGGTCAACCCTCAGCCTCCGACGCTCCAAGGAAAACAGCCCCAGCCTGTTCAGCCTCTCCCAATATCTCAAATCCTGGCAACATCCTTGCAAATCTTTTCTGAACCCTTTCAAGTTTCACAACATCTTTCCGATAGGAAGGAGACCAGAATTGCACGCAATATTTCAACAGCGGCCTAACCAATGTCCTGTACAGCCGCAACATGACCTCCCAACTCCTGTACTCAATATTCTGACCAATAAAGGAAAACATACCAAATACCTTCTTCACTGTCCTATCTACCCGTGACTCCACTTTCAAGGAGCTATGAACCTGCACTCCAAGATCTCTTTGTTCAGTAACACTCCCTAGGATCTTACCATTAAGTCTATAAGTCCTTCTAAGATTTGCTTTTGCAAAATGCAGCACCTCGCATTTATCTGAATTAAATTCCATCTGCCTCTTCTCAGCCCATTGGCCCATCTGGTCAAGATCCTGTTGTAATCTGAGGTAACCTTCTTCGCTGTCCACTCCACCTCCAATTTTGGTGTCATCTGCAAACTTGCTAACTGTACCTCTTATGCTCACAGCACCTATCCTTGTATCACTCCACTGGTCACAGGCCTCCAGTCTGAAAAACAACCCTCCACATCACCTTCTGTCTTACACCTTTGATCCAGTTCTGTATCCAACTGGCTAGTTCTCCCTGTATTCCATGAGATTTAACCTTGCTGATCAATCTTCCATGAGGAACCTTGTCAAATGCCTGACCAAAGTCCATATAGATCACATCTACCGCACTGCCCTCATCAATCCTCTTTGTTACTTCAAAAAACTCAATCAAGTTTGTGAGACATGATTTCCCACGCAAAAACCCATGTTGACTATTCCTAATCAGTCTTTGCCTTTTCAAATAACATGTATATCCTGTCCTTCAGGATTCCCTCCAACAACTTGCCTACTACCGACGTCAGGCTCACTGGTCTATAGTTCCCTGGCTTGTCCTTACTACCCTTCTGAAACAGTGGTGCCACATTAGCCAACCTCCAGTCTTCTGGCACCTCACCTGTGACTATTAATGACACAAATATCTCAGCAAAAGGCCCTAGTTTCCCACAGAGTTCTTGGGTACACCTGATCAGGTCCTGGGGATTTATCCACGTTTATGCGATTCAAGGCATCCAGCTCTTCCTCCTCTGTAATATGGACATTTTTCAAGATGTCGCCATCTATTTCCCTACGGTCTATATCTTCCATATCCTTTTCCACAGTAAACACTGATGCAAAATACTCGTTTAGGATCTCCTCCATTTTCTGCGGCTCCGCACAGATCTCATTCACTCATATCCAGAGCAGGTGAGACATGAACCTGGGCCTCCTGGGCCAGAAGTAGGGGCACTTAGTTCCTCAGAGTACTGTTCTCAGCTCAACAACCTTCAGCTGCTTTATCAATGATGCTCTCTCTAACTGAAGAAGACCATGTCCACATCCAGTAAGACCTGGGCAACTTCTGGCATGTGCTAATAAGTGACAGATAACAATCATGTAATGTAAGTGCCAAGAAATAATCATTTCCACTTAGAGAAAATCTAACGATATTTCCATCGGTGAATTTCAGCACCATCAACACTCAGTAACTCCTTGTTTAAGCAGAAACTGAACAGGTTGAACAACCTTATAACCACGTCCAAAGCAAGTCCAAAGTTGGGAATTCTGCAAAGGATAACTCACCAGATGACTCTTCAAAGGCTGCCCAGCATCGACATGGCACAAGTCAGGAGGCTGATACAGGTCATTCTGCTTTCGCGCTCATTTCCTCAGCGCGAATTGGCTATAACGCAATTGATGAATTTTGGATGTTGCTTGAATAATGCAAACCGAATGGATATAGTGCTTTTCTATTAGTGATCTTCTTCAGCACAATTTTCTATAGCGCGATTTTCCATAGCTGTTTTCCATAGTGCGATTTTCTACAGCAGGATGTTCCACAGCTGTTTTCCACAGTGCGATTTTCTACAACATGATGTTCCATAACTGTTATCCATAGTGAGATTTTCTACAGCATGATATTCCATAGCTGTTTTCCACCGTGCGATTCTCTACAGCACCAAGTTGCGGAGGAGCACAACTGTTGTGATGTAGCAGAATGACCTGGAGTACCCTTTCCACTGAAACGGTCACCAAAATGTTAATCTGCTCCACTGTCCATACACAGCACAATTGATTTGTGCTACTCCCAGTGGTATTGCAAAACTCATCAATGCTCCTTCAATAGAATTTTCAAAGCTTTCAACTGATAGTATCTGAAAGGACAGGGACAACACATGAACGCAAACACTGCTATTTTTATGCCACCTTCCAAGTCAGATTCAATCTGACTTGGAGTTATATTTCCCAAATGTCACTTACTTGCTCAAAATCCTGACACTCTCTTCCTAATGACAGTAAGGACACCACTGCATTGTTTCAAACTGGCAGCTCGACAACACTTTCTCAAAGATATTTAGGGATGGGCGGTACGGTGGCTCAGTGGTTAGCACGGCTGCCTCACAGCACCCCAGACTGGGGTTCAATTCCTGCCTTGGGCAAATGTCTGTGTGGAGTTTGCACATTCTCCCCATGTCTGCGTGGGTTTGCTCTGGTTTCCTCCCACAGTCCAAAGATGTGCAGGTCAGGTGAATTGGCAATGCTAAATTGCCTGTCGTGTTAGGTGAAGGGGTAAATGTAAGGAAATGGGTCTGGGTGGGTTGCTCTTCGGAGGGTCGATGTGGACTTGTTGGGCCGAAGGGCCTGTTTCCACACTGTAAGTAATCTAATCTAAATGGTTGCTAAGCTAACAAATGCCATGCATCAACAATGGATAAAATCAAATGAGAATCTCATTTAATTGTGAACTGAATTCTTTGAAAAAATATGTTACCCTGTCAGGTATTACTTTTCTCATCAGAATAATAGATGTTTACAGCTTACATTCCTGTGATTTAAAAAAAGGTTCATTCACGCAATAAGAGTGTCACTGGTTAGGCTACCCCTAACTGCCCAGGGGGCAGTTTGATCACGCAGCAGGGGGCAGTTAAGATCAACTACCTTGCTGTGATTCGGGAGTCAGATGTAAGCCAGGTCTGGGAAGGGTGGCAGTTTCCTTCCCTAAAAGACATTAGTGAATCAGATTGGTTTTTCCAACAATCGACATGGCGCATGGTGTAGTAATTGGAACCGGGGGACCTCGTTGACTACGAGCTCTCTGATTGGCGTTTAATCTGGGCCAATCAGGACGGCCCTTGATGTCCAATGTAATTTGGAGGACTTTCCAAATGTATTTTGATTGAATCCTGCCCTCCCCTTCACTGTTTGATCACGCAGCATTGCCCTCTGAGAAGGGCACTGCTTGTCACTAGCCACCCTGATGTTTCATTTCTTCCTGGTGGTGGGAATTGAATATAGATTTGTACATCTTGTTGTCTTGCACTGTGTCTCACACCCGCACACACACAACATGGGTGCTGAGGAAAAAATAAACACTACTGCAGTTAGAAAAAGATAAACAGTGGTGTCACAGGTTCTGTCCACTCTGAGAGCTGGCTCTGAGGGAGATGGATGAGTATCTGTGACCCTCCAGGTGTAAACAAAGGGTGCCTTGGTCTCTGGGAAGTTATTATAGTGGCATGGAAATTGGCTCATAATTTTCCAATTAGAAAATGGCTACCGAAGTGAATTCTTAATTAAATACCTGGAAGTAGTTCAGGAAGGTCCAGGGATTATCAAAGGAACCAAGGCCACCTTGGATGTTGACCAAGAAGCAATTCCACAATTCTTCAAGGCCTGCCCAGTGCCATTTGCCTTATGGGCAAAAGTACAGGCAGAAATCAGAAGGCTGGAAAGTGAAGAAATCAAAAAAATATATAATTAGGAGGACCCTCCAACTGTATTTTGGTTGAATCCCTGCCCTCCCCTTCACTGTTTGATCACGAAGCATTGCCCTCTGACAAGGGCACTGCTTGTCACTGGCCACTTGGGTGTTTCTTTTCTTCCTGGTGGTGGAAACTGAATAAAGCTTTGTGCACCTTGTGTCTCTCACTGTGTCTCACACCTGCACACACACACAACATGGGTGCGGGGGAAAATATAAGCATTACCACAGTTAGGTGGTAGTGTGGGGGTAAGGAAGAAAAAATATTAGCAGGAGAAGGTGGGAGGAGTGGGTGGGTTGCTGGGGTGTCTGTGTTCCATAAACTATCTTATAGTTTGTTTGTTTGATTGATTGGATTGTCTTGTATGAGTTTGTGTTAGTATTTCCTTTTTGATACAATAAGGTGGGATTCGAGGTATGTCCTTATCTCCCCTGTTAACTGGTTGAACGGTGAAGTTTGGGGTTTGCCTTTGTTGCCCTTTCCCCTGTACATAGTGGGTTTTTGTGAACTGCTGCTTTCTGTTTATTGTTAACTGTGTATTTAGTATTGTTTAATTTAATTTTTTTTAAAAAACAGGAGATTTAGAATCTCCTCAGTTTAGGGAACTGACTCTGAGCTGGCTGGCTGGCCATAGCCATGTACAAGTAAATAAAGGGTGACCTGTGGGGAAAAATATAATCAGAGGGAGGTGGGGGTAGTTTGCTGCGGTATCTGCATCCTATGAACTGTTTCGTTCTTTGTTTGATTGGATTGTCTTGTAAGAGTTTGTGTTACTTTTTCCCTTTTGATATGATAAGATGCGATTTGAGGTATGTCCTCATTTCCCTGTTAACTCGTTGAACGGTGAAGTTTGGGGTCTGCCTTTGCCTTTTCGCCTGTTTCTTGTGAACTGCCCCTTATTGTTTATTGTTAACTGTTTGTATTTTGTACCATTTCATAAAATAAGAAAATATAACCAGGAGATTAATGTAAGCACTATTGCTATATAGCAGAAGTGTAGGGGGAGAAAAATGTCATAACCAAGGGATTTAGAATCTCCTCAGCTCAGACTGACTCTGAGCTGGTGGCCACAGTGAAGAGTTACCTCAGAGTACAATGGAATCTTGATCAGATGGCCGAATGAGCTGAGGAATGGCAGATGGTAATTAATTTAGATAAATGAGAGGTGCTGTATTATGGAAAGACAAAACAGGACCGACTAAGGGTGGCACGGTGGCTCAGTGGTTAGCACTGCTGCCTCACAGCACCATGGTTCCAGGTTCGATTCCAGCCTCAGGTGACTGTCTGTGTGGAGTTTGCACATTCTCCCTGTGTCTGTGTGGGTTTCCTCTGGGTGCTCTGGTTTCCTGCCATAGTCCAAAGGTGTGCAGGCCGGGTGAACTGGCCATGCTAAATTGCCCGTAGTGTTAGGTGAAGGGGTAAATGTAGGGGAATGGGTCTGGGTGGGTTGCGCTTTGGTTGGTCAGTGTGAACTTGTTGGGCCTAAGGCCCTGTTTCCACACTGTAAGTAATCTAATCAAATCAGGACAAGGCTTCCACACTTAGTGGTAAGGTAATGGAGTGTTGCTGAACAAAGAGACCTTGGAGTGCAGGTTCATAGCTCCTTGAAAGCGGAGTTGCAGGTAGATAGGATAGTAAAGAAGGCATTTGGTATGCTTGCCTTTATTGGTCAGACTATTGAGTATAGGAGTTGGGAGGTCATGTCATGATGGTACAAGACATTGGTTAGGCCACTTTTGGAATATTGTGTGCAATTCTGGTCTCTCTGCTACAGGAAGGATTTCTAAATCTTGAGAGTCATAGAGTCATAGAGATGTACAGCATGGAAACAGACTCTTCAGTCCAGCCTGTCCATGCCGACCAGATATCCCAACCCAATCTAGTCCCACCTGCCAGCACCCGGCCCATATCCCTCCAAACCCTTTCTATTCATAAACCCATCCAAATGCCTCTTAAATGTTGCCATTGCACCAGCCTCCACCACTTCCTGTGGCAGCTCATTCTATACACGTACCACCCTCTGTGTACAAATGTTGCCCCTTAGGTCTCTTTTATATCTTTCCCCTCTCACCCTAAACCTATGCCCTCTAGTTCTGGACTCTCCCACCCGGGAAAAGACTTTGTCTATTTATCCTATCCATGCCCCTCATGATTTTATAAACCTCTATAAGGTCACCCCTCAGCCTCCAATGCTCCCGGGAAAACAGCCCCAGCCTGTTCAGCCTCTCCCTATAGCTCAAATCCTCCAACCCTGGCAACATCCTTGTAAATTTTTCCTGAACCCTTTCAAGTTTCACAAAATCTTTCTGATAGGAAGGAAATCAGAATTGCATGCAATATTCCAATAGCGGCCTAACAAATGTCCTGTAGAGCCGCAACATGACCTCCCAACTCCTGTATTCAATACTCTGACCAATAAAAGAAAGCATACCAAATGCCTTCTTCACTATCCTATCTACCTGTGACTCCACTTTCAAGGAGCTATGAACCTGCACTCCAAGATCTCTTTGTTCAGCAACACTCCCTAGGACCTTACCATTAAGTGTATAAGTTCTGCTAAGATTTGCTTTTGCAAAATGCAGCACCTCGCATTTATCTGAATTAAACTCCATCTGCCACTTCTCAGCCCATTGGCCCATCTGATCAAGATCTTGTTGTAATCTGAGGTAACCTTCTTTGCTGTCCACTCCACCTCCAATTTTGGTGTCATCTGCAAACTTACTAACTGTACCTCTTATGTTCACATCCAAATAATTTATATAAATGACAAAAAGTGGAGGACCCAACACCGATCCTTGTGGCACTCCACTGGTCACAGGCCTCCAGTCTGAAAAACAACCCTCCACCACCACCCTTTATCTTCTACCTTTGAGCCAGTTCTGTATCCAAATGGCTAGTTCTCCCTGTATTCCATGAGATCTAACCTTGCTGACCAGTCTTCCATGGGGAACCTTGTCTAATGCCTTACTGAAATCCATATAGATCACATCTATCGCTGTGCCCTCATCAATCCTCTTTGTTACTTCTTCAAAAAAACTCAATCAAATTTATGAGACATGATTTCCCACGCAAAAAGCCATGTTGACTATCCCTAATCAGTCCTTGCCTTTCCAAATGCATGTACATCCTGTCCCTTAGGATTCCCTCCAACAACCTGTCCACCACCAATGTCAGGCTCACTGGTCTATAGTTCCCTGACTTGTCCTTACCAGCCTTCTTAAACAGTGGCACCATGTTAGCCAACCTCCAGTCTTCCGGCACCTCACCTGTGACTATTGATGGTACAAATATCTCAGCAAGAGGCCCAGCAATCACTTCCCTAGCTTCCCACAGAGTTCTAGGGTATACCTGATCAGGTCCTGGGGATTTCTTCATGTTTATGCATTTCAAGACATCCAGCACTTCCTCCTCTGTAATATGGACATTTTGCAAGATATCACCATCTGTTTAACTACAGTCTATATCTTCCATATCCTTTTCCATTGTAAATACTGACGCAAAATGCTCGTTTAGTATCTCCTCCATTTTCGGTGGCTCCACACAAAGGCTGCCTTCCTGATCTTTGAGGGGCCCTATTCTCTCCCTCCTTACCCTTTTGTCCTTAATGTATTTGTAAAAACCCTTTGGATTCTCCTTAACCCTATCTCATGTCCCCATTTTGCACTCCTGATTTCCCTCTTAAGTATACTCCTACTTCCTTTCTACTCTTCTAAGGATTCACTCGATCTATCCTGTCTATACCTTGCGTATGCTTCCTCCTTATTCTTAACCAAACCCTCAATTTCTTTAGTCATCTAGCATTCCCTATACCTACCAGCCTTTCCTTTCACCCTAAAGGAATATGCTTTCTCTGGATTCTCATTATCTCATTCCTGAAGGCTTCCCATTTTCCAGCTGTCCCTTTACCTGCGAACATCTGCCCCCAATCATCTTTTGAAAGTTCTTGCCTAATACCATCAAAATTAGCCTTTCTTGAATGCTTTCAAATTTCACAAGGATGTTGCTGGGGTTGGAGGGTTTGAGCTGAATAGGCTGGAGCTGTTTTCCCTGGAATGTCAGAGGCTGAGGGGTGACCTTTACAGATGTTTGTAAATCATGAGGGGATTGGATTGGGTCAGTAGCCAAGGTCTTTATTCTGGTGTGGGGGATTCCAAAAGTCGAGGGCATAGGTTTAAGGTGAGAGGGGAAAGATTCAAAAGGGGCCTAGGTGGCAATTTTTTCACTGGTGCCACTTAGGTCCCGTTTAAGTCTTTCCCCTCTCACCTAAGGGGAAACCTTTTCATGCAGAGGGTGATGCGTGTGTGGAATGAGCTGCCAGAGGAAGTGGTGGAGGCTGGTACAAATGCAACATTTAAAAGACATCTGGATGAGTTTATGAATAGGAAAATTTTTTGGGTTTTGGGCCAAGTGCTGGCAAATGGGTTCAGATTTATTTAGGATATCTGGTTGGCACGGATGAGTCAGACTGAAGGGTCTGTTTCTGTGCTGTATAGCTTTATGATACTAAGTACATAAAGGGTGATTTGGTGACAGGACTTTGGCCTCTGTAGTTATTTCACATGGTCATAATTTATCTTGTAATCCTAGATTTTTATTGGATTCAAATTCCACCTTCTGCCATTGTGGGATTCAACTCAGGTGCTCAGAACATTGGCTAGGTCTCAGGATTAATAATCTCGTGATAATATCGCTTTCCCTACTCTGTTGACCTTCCTAATATTGAACCATCTGCAATAACACAAGACAATGTAACTTGCTTTTGGAAAATTAAATTATAGCTTAGGCATTACATTTTTAGTTCATTCATTCACGGAAAAGTGTCCGGTGCTGATTAGGCCAAAAGTTATTCCAATCTTTGCTTAGAGAGTGGGGTAGGGAGCTGTTTCTAGACTCGTGCATTTCTTTAGGTATAAGGACATCCACAGAGCTGTGAGGAAGGGAGTTTCATCTGATGGTAACTGAGTTTAACTTGTTCCTCCATTTGAGGACAGGACATACCTGAGCAATTTTCCACATTATCAAATAGATGCCAATGTTGGAGCTATACTGGCACAGCTGGGCATGGGCACAGCAAGTTCTGGAGCATGAGTCCAAGATTGACTATCCACTTAGTCCTTCTCATTGAAAATTGTTGCAAATCCTTCAGCCATGTCTTTTGCACTGATGCTCTGGACTTCTCCCATCATTTATAATAGGGATACTTGCGCAGACTTCCCTTCCTACAGGCTGTTTAATTATTCACTACATTCATAACTTGAAGTGGGGTTGCACAATTTGGTTGTAGGATTACATAATCCCATCTATCAAATACCATTTCCATTATTTGGTATGCAAGTGGTCCTGTATTCCAGCTTCACCAGGTTTACAGCTCATAATTAACTATGCTTGGTACTGTTCCAGGCACTCTTCATTAATGCGGGGGCTTGATGGTAATGGTAGAATATGGGATGTGACAGGCCAAGAAGCTACATATTGTGTTTGAATATAAAATCCTCTCAGATGCTTAGTTTATCATTGCTAGATTTGTTCAAAGTCTGGCCCACTTAACACAGTTGCAGTGCCACATTGAAGAATCTGTACCTGAGTACCCTTTGTACCCAAGATAGTGCCATAATGTGGCAACTTGTAAACTTGTCACTGTAGGCATGTGACAATGAAGCTAATTCAATTCAATTCACAACCTCAGTGGAGAATCCTCAATATGAAGATGGGACTTTGAATTCAGAGTCACTATGTGGTATCCAGTCTTCACGACTGAGCAATGATTGATTTATTGTTGTCACTCGTATCGAGGTACGATGGAAGATATTGTTTGTGTTCTATACAGGCAAAGCACATTAGGGTAGCAGAACAGAGTGCAGAGTACAGTATTACAACTGCAACGAGGGTGCAAAGGAAGACCCCAGAATTAGCATTTCAGAAGTCAGTTCAAAAATCCAATAACAGTGGGGAAGGAGCTGTTCTAGTATTTATTATGACACGCATTCAAATTTTTATATCATCTGCCTGACGAAAGATGGTGGAAGAGATTATAAATGGCTGGGAAGGGTGTTTGATTATTTTGGTTGCTTTCCTGAGGCAGTGGCAAGTATAGATGGAGCCAATGGATGGAAGGTTGGTTTGAGTGATGGACTGGGCTGTGTTCACGACTCTCTGTACAGGTCATTCTGCTACAATACACATTTTGTTAATGCCAATTCGCTATAACATGTTGACGAATTGTGGACACTATCTCTCTAGTGCGGATATTTAAAGCATGTATTGGTAATAACATGATCCCGGCAGCATTAGTTTAAATGCTGTTGCTATTATGTGATTTTCTTTTAATATGGGGTTGCACGAGAATGGTACTACTGAGTTTTAGCAGAACTGACCATACTTTCTTGCAGTCTTGGAGAGTAATGCCCATACCATGCTGTGGTACATCCAGAGAGGTTGCTTTCTATGGTGCATCTGTAACAATTAGAGTCCATGCAGACACACTGAAGTTCCTTAGCCTCCCCGGGAAGTAGAGGCATTATTGTGCTTTCTTGACCATCACGTCAACATGGGTAGACCAGGACAGATTGTTGGTGATCATCACTCCCAGGTACCTGTTGCTCTTGACCATCTCCACCTCCATACCATTGATGCAGATGGCACATGCCAATGACCAGCTCTTTCATTTTGCTGATGTTGATGGAGAGATTGGTGCTTTTACACCATGCTGCTAAGCACTCAATCTCTTTCTCGTACTCTGTCACATCATTGTTAAAGATCCTACCTACAATGGTGGAATTGTCAGCAAAGCTGTAAATGGAGTTGGGCCAGGATTTCGCCATGCAGTTGAGTGTACAAGAAGTATATGAGGGAACTGTGTACACATCCTTACAGGAGATGGGTGTTGAGGATTACGCTGGAGGAAGTGTTGTCACCTTATTCTTACTGATGGTTCAAAGTGTGATTTCATATCGTTTGCCCTCCCCCCACACTACTAGATCCTGCATTGTATGGCTTGCTTTCTGTGCAGCTAGCCTACTCACACTTGTCATTAACACCCTTTAACTTACCCTTCAGCTTATCATCTGCTATCTAGTTTGCCTATCCCCTTTTTCCCTCTGTCTCTCTGTCTGTGTTCCACCTCCATGTATTCTGTTCACTCCCTCCCACTACGCCATCATCAGCAAATCCTTCCCCAGCTATGTTTAGTTATGAAGAGTCGCTGGATTTGAAATATCAACTGTTTTTGGCTCTACAGATGCTGCTAGACATATTGTGATTATTCGTCACTCTCTGTTTTTATTCTGTTAGTTATGGAGCCTGATCAGCTTTCATTCCTTCGTTTGGATTTTGTAAGAGTTTGATGAACTGAATGGATTGCTAAACCACTTCAGAGAGCATTGATTTGTGTTTGGAGTTACACATAGATCAAACCATACATAGAAATCAGATTTTTTAATTAAAGGGACATTAGTAAATTGACATTTTTTTAAAAAATAGCAATCACATGGTAATGTTGTCAGCATTACACTAGTTTAATTCCAGAATTTAAAAAAATTAATTCAAATTTCAGCATTTGCAAGAGTGGAATTCGAACCCATGTTGCAAACCATCAATACAGGGTTCTGGAATACGTGTGCAGTGATATTACTACTGTACACCACTGTTAATTGTGCAAAAAGCTCAGATACAAGGTGAGGGAAGGCAAAATAGTAATGAGGAGAGAATGGAACTCAAGTGAATAGGCAAGCAGAAATAAAATGTTGAGGATTTATTATATTTTCATCACTTTAAGTATCTATTTTAATGTGCAGCATAATAGTACTGTTAATTCTTCAATATAGTTAGGAATATTTTATTACTAACATTAGGAATGGATTCTGCATCGGAAACTTGAATTTCCTATGACATGTGGCATTTCAAGATTAAATATACATTTCTTGCTATTCTATAATGCTTACAGAGTAAAGCAACTTTGATATTCTTCAGCGTATGTTATGTGATAGACTTTGTTACCATTTTTATTCGCCCTCAAGGTTTTACTAATATTTACAATTAGATTACCCTTACTGGGTGAGTTTAATTAATTAGTTAGATTCCCCACAGTATGGAAATAGGCCCTTTGGTCCAACAAGTCCAAACCAACCCTCCGAAAAGTAACCCACCCCTCTACCCTATATTCACCCCTGATACTATGGGCAATTTGGCATGGCCGATTCACCTGACCTACACATCTTTGGATTGTAGGAGGAAACCGGAGCACCCGGAAGAAACCCACACAAACATGGGGAGAATGTGCAAACTCTGCACAGACAGTCTCCCGAGGATGGAATCAAACCTGGGTCCCTGGTGCTGTGAGGCAGCAGTGCTAACCACTGAGCCACGTGATGAAGAACAGACCCACCAAATATGGTCACTTTTTCCACTCTCATTACAGATTGTGCCAAAAGTCTATTTCCAGCCTTTTTCTTATTTTTAATTGGGATCACTTTGTTTTTCATTCCTTATATATATGTTCAGGCACCTTGCACACAAGGGGACATTGCAGCTCATCAGCCTGACACTTGTGCCTTATAGTATGAAACTTGTAAGCACCTTTACATCTGTCGCTGACAGTACCATCCTAACCTGCAAACTTTACCACCTAAAGGTCAAAGGGCAACTGACGAATGGGTACACCTGTATGCTCTGCTTCAAAGCACAGTTAATCTTGAGTTGGAACTGGATTGCCGTTCTTTCATCATTGCCCAGTTAAAGTTCTGGAACTCCCTTCTTCACAATAATGTGTGTGTACCCCACTTCAGTTTAGGATGACAGCTCACCAATGCTCTCTTAGGGCAATTAAGAATGGGTAATAAATGCCTGCCTTTACCTCTGCCCATCTCAGCTCATTTGCTGCTCATACCCTCATTCATACCTTTTGTTATCTCTGTATTTGACTATTTCAATGCTATTCTGGGCAGCTTCCATAAACTTGAACTCATCCAAGTCTCTGTGTCCTGTGTCCTAACTCACACTGAACCTTGTTCATCCATCACTCTGCCTCAAATCACTGATTTACATTACCTCCAAACCACCAGATCTTGATTTTAAAATTCTCAACTCTGTGTCTTCAAATCTCTCCATAGTCTTGACCCTTTTAATCTCTGTAACCATCTCCAGCACTTCAAGACTGTGCTCCTCTAGCTCTGATCTTTCTAACATTAATTGCTTAACTTGGGGGCTGTGCTTTTAGTTACCTAGATCATAAACACTGGAATTTCTTCTGTAAGCATCTTTCTCCTTTGAATTGCACCTTTAAAAATTTATTTTAACAAAATAATGGGCTTGGGCAAGGCAGTTTGTGGTCTAGGTTTTGCAGGCCAAGTGGGGCAGTGCCATCTTATTCTGACAGTGAAGTCAGATTGAGGTCATTTAGTGGCTGTCAGTTGGTCATTTAAGTGCCTCAATAGGCCTTAAAAGAAGAGGGCCTGTAGGCCTTACCCAATCCCACATTGTAGGCAGTGGGTCGAGGGGAGAGTTAAGACAATGGGTTGTCCATTTATTCATGTCCCCTCACCTTGTTCAGTGAAGGGGACTTAACTCTGGACCTTGAAATGGTGCCAACTTGTGTTTGATAACAACACCATTAAATCCTGAGACATCTTGCTACATTAAAGGTGCTATGAAAGTAGATATATTGTGCTACAGATTTTCTCAGTTAATGTTGTGAAAAATTAGATATTAGTTGCTGTGAAAAATCATTAACTGTGGCTTGATGTACCCTGGTGCAGTGTCATAAATAAGCACAGAATGTCTCTCATTGTATATTTCAGCACAAGAGCAAAGTACAGGTAAAGATAAGCAAATGCAAGTGACATTTCAGAACATGGCTGTACAAGAAAGTTGGAACACTTAACTCTGGCCAGACAACATTTGGAGCAGACAAATGACACGAGCCACACTGATTCTATTGGAGTAGATTATGGTTGTCTCTTATTCATTCATGGAATATAGGCTTTGCTAGATAGCTTCTTCAACGGCTGCAGTCCATGGACTGATGCTTGACCCACAATAGCCTTAGGGAGGGAGTTCCAGGATTTTGACTCAAGTACAGTGACAGAACAGTGATCTGTTTCCTAGTCAGGATGGTGAGTGGCTTGGAGGCAAACTTGCAGGTGTTGGAGTTTCCATGTATCTGCTGCCCTTGTCTTTCTAGATGGAAGTGGTTAGGGGGTTTGGAAGGTGGTGCCTAAGGAATTTTGGAGAATATCTGCACACACGAGTAGATTCAAGAATTGCTTCTTCCCTGCTGGTATCAGACTCTTGAACAGATAGCACAGACCTCTGGGGTGGCACGGTGACTCAGTGGCTAGCACTGCTGCCTCGCAGTGCCAGGGACCCAGGTTTGACTCCGGCCTTGGGCGACTGTCTGTTTCCTCCCACAGTCCAACGATGTGCAGGTTAGGTGAATTGGCCAAGCTAAATTGTCCATAGTGCTCATTGATGTGTAGGTTAGGTACATTAGTCAGGGGAATGGGTCCGGGTGGGTTATCTTTTGGATGGTCAGTGTGGATGTGTTGGGCCAAAGGGCCTGTTTCCACACTGTAGGGATTCTACGGTTTAAATGTTAAATCTGATCTCTCTCTGCGCTTTCCCTGCATTTAGAACACTGTAGTCTACGTTCTGCTCAGCTACACTAATACACTTTGTATGGTGTAATCTGCCTGTATGAGCACACGAAACAACATTTTTCTTTGTATCTTGATCAGACAGATCAATAGACTGAGGAGTGGCAGATAGAGTTTAATTTAGATAATTGTGGGCTGCTGCATTTTGGAAAAGCAAATCAGTAGGTGAGGCAATAGGTAGAGGACTGGGTTGGAGGAGACCATGTTACAAGAACATAGAACAGTACGGCACATTTTAGGCCCTTCAGCCTTGATGTTGTGCCAACCTTTAATCCTACTCTAAGATCATATCCTTCACTGTGCTATCATCCACGTGTCTATCCAAGTATTGTTCAAATGTCCCTGATGTCTCTGACTCTACTACCACTGCTGGCAGTACATTCTACACACCCACCACTCTCTGAAAAGAACCTACCTCTGACATTTCCCTTCCTCCAATCACCTTAAAATTATGCCCCCTCATGTTAGCTATTTCTGCCCTGGGGAAACATCTCTGGCTATCTGTACCTCTCATCATCTTGTACCCCACTGTGAAGTCACCTCTCATCCTTCTTCACTTCAATGATAAAAGCCCTAGCTCCCTCAACTTTTCTTCACTAGACATGTCCTCCAGTCCAGACAGCATCGTGGTCAATCTTCTCTGCACCCTCGCTAAAGTTTCCACATTCTTCCTATAACAAGGTGAGCAGAACTGAACTCAATATTCCAAGTGTGGTCTATTTAGGGCTTTATAGAGCTGCAGTCAGAAAGTGTGGTGCTGGAAAAGCCCAGCAGGTGAGGCAGCATCTAAGGAGGAGGAGAGTTGAAGTTTTGAGCATAAACTCTTCATCAGGAATGTGGGAGTGGCCTAAGGCAGGTGGGGCTGGGGGAAGGTAGCTACGATTGCGATAGGTGGATGAAGGTGGGGGGGTGATGGTGATAGGTCAGGGTGGAGTGGATAGGTGGGAAGAAAGATGGACAGGTGGACACTTCAAGAAGGCAGTGCAGAGTTGGAGGGTTGGATCAGGAATAAGGTGGGCAGAGGGGAGATGAGGAAACTGGTGAAATCAACATTGATTCCATGTGGTTGGAGGGTCCCAAGGGGGAAGATGAGGTGTTTGTGCAGTTGGACAGAGCTTAACCTCGGGGCTCTTAAACTCAATCCTGCTGCTAATGAAAGCCAACACACCATACACCTTAACGACCCTATCAACTTGGGTGGCAACTTTAAGGGATGTATGGACATGGACCCTAAGATCCCTCTGTTCCTCAACCCTTCCAAGAATCCTGCCTTTAACCCTGTAATCTGCATTCAAACTTGACCTTCCAAAATGAATCATTTCACACTTTTCCAGGGTGAACTCTATCTGTCACTTCTCAGCCCAGCTCTGTACCCTGTCAATGTCCTGTTGTAACCTACAAAAGCCCCCCACACTATCTGCAACTCCACCAACCTTCGTGTCATCGGCAAACTTACTAACCCACTCTTTCGCTTCCTCAGCCCAGTAATTTATAATAAGATTTAAAACCAGGAACAGCTAGGAAGGTAAAAGGTATTTTGAATAAGCAAATCTCCTTGATGTATGTTTGTGAGGTTGTGAAATAGACGCTAAGGGGTCAATGAACCAAGTTCACTGAAGAAAGTGTGATGTCTTTCTCCATAAACTCCAGAGTAAGAGGCAGAATTGTTTAACATGGAGCAACATTTGAAAGTCTGAGTGCACTGAACTTTACCATTTCCTGTTAAAGTGCTTTGTCGAGAAATATTCATGGTGCCTCGATCACGGTGACTCAGAATCTATATAAAAGAATTAATTGTGTAAGGATGATAGGTTGTGCTGGTTAAGAATATTCGTGGTAGTGGGCGAGTAGAACAATAAGGGTCATTTTTATTACCCATTGAGACCTCCTTGTTTATACGTGAGCACTCAATGTGTTTAAGAAGCTTTTCTCGCGCGAATGGAGAGGTTTATGACTATTACTCCATCACTGGTCTTGGCCCTTGTGTGGTAACTTTTTCCTGAAAAGAGACAAAGGGAGGGAGTGAGAACGACCAAAGTTTTTGGAAGACTATCAGTGGTAATTAGGAGCAAAAGATGTGGCGAGTGAGTTGGGAGGATGAAGTGAGTGAGAGTTGTTGAATGAATATGATGCTTGCAGCAGTGAGAGCTGTAGTCCATGAATGTTGACGAGATCATAGAATCATTGAATCATACAGTACAGAAGAGGCCTTTTGGTCTATCAAATCTGTACTGCCAAAAAAATATACTACTCCCTCCACTACATTCACTTTCTGATATTAGGCCCGTAGCCTTCAATGTTATGACATTTCAAGTGCTCATCTAAGTACTTTTTAAAGGTTGTGATTTTTCTTCCAGGCGGTGCCCTCCAGACTCCCACCACTTTTTGGTTGAAAACATTGTTTCTCAAATCACCTCTAACCTTCCGCCTTTCACTTAAAAGTTTGTTCCCTTGTTATTGACTCTTTCTATTAACCCTGCCCATGATCCTTGTTACGGACCAGGCCAGACGCTCTCAAAATATTTTAAGAAGATAGTCTAGTCCCTGACTTTTTCTTATTTTGAAGGCAGGTGTGAAGATATTCCAGGTGTAATGCAGCTGCTCAAACCACTTGACTTTAAGCAAACCAGAATGTATTTAAGACTATAAAACCATAAGATATAAGAGTAGAAATTCAGCCATTCAGCCCATCTGGTGTGCTCCGGTATTCAATCATGGCTGATAAGTTTCCCAAACCCATTCACCCGCCTGGTCCCTGTAACACTTGATCCCCTTGACAATCAAGAACCTACAGTTAAAACAAGCTACAAAAAACCTGAACTGGGAGAACTGGCCACTCCCCTTCCATTATTAAACTGGACTCTTCAGCATTATTGCCTTTACGACCAAGGACAAAAATCAGTTTTAAGTATACTCAATGACCTGGCCTCCACTGCCTTCTGCAGCAGTTAATTCCATAGATTCCCCACTCTCTGGCTGAGGAAGTTTCTCCTTATCTCCATTTTAAAAGGTCTTCCCTTTACTCTAAGGCTGTTCCCTCGGGTCCTAGTCCCACCTACCAATGGAAACATCTTCCTAACATCCACTCGGTCCAGGCCATTCAGTATTCTGCACGTTTCAATTAGATCCCCTCCAATCCTTCTAAACTCCATCGAGTATAGACCCAGAGTCCTCAAACATTCCTCACATGTTAACCCTTTCATTCCTGGGATCATTCTCATGATCCTCCTCTGGACCTGCTCCAGAGCCAGTACACCCTTCCTGAAGTACGGGGCTCAAAATTGTTCACAATCCTCTAAATGTGATCTGACCAGAGCCTTATAAAACCTCAGAAATATATCCCTGCTTTTATTTTCTAGTTCTCTCAAGACGAACATCAACATTGCATTTGCCTTCCTAATTACAAACTCAACATGCAAGTTTACCTTAAGAAAAACCTGGACTATGACCCTCAAGTCCCTTTGCATTTCAGATTGCTGAATTTCCTCCTCATTTAGAAAACAGCCCATGCCTCTATACTTCCTACTAAAGTGCATGACCTCACACTTTCCCACGTTTTATTCCATCTGTCCCTTCTTTGCCCACTCTCCTAACCTGTCCAAATCCTTCTGCAGCCTCCCCGCCTCCTCAATGCAACCTGTCCCTCAACCTGTCTTGGTATCATTTGCAAACATCACCAGAATTTAAACACTACAGTTGAAACACTAACAAAAGAAAATTGAATTTAAATGAGCTTAACTATTGGAAAGCTTAATTGATCCGACATAGTGACTGTTACTAATTAACTGCTCCAAGACAGTAACTTCCCTTAAACGCACCCCTTGGCAATACAGTAAATTCAAACAGATTCTTACAGGCAGGAGGGAACACCATCCAAAGAGATTTCAGAAGGAGGTCGGAGGAATTCCTTACTGAACCTTGCCACTTCACTGGACTCTCACATCTTATGCCTGCTACAGTTAAAACAAGCTACAAAAAACCTGAACTGGGAGAACTGGCCACTCCCCTTCCATTATTAAACTGGACTCTTCAGCATTATTGCCTTTACGACCAAGGACAAAAATCACCTTTTTAAAGTGACAGCAACGTCACATCCTCATAATATTATACAATTTTTCAGTCATAGAATCACTACCATGTGGAAACAGCCCATTCAGTCCACACCAACCCTTCAAAGAGCATTCCACCCAGACCCATTACCTGACCCTATCCCCATAACCCTGTGAAAACTCCACACAAGCAGTCACCCGAGATGGAATTGAACCCAGGTCTCGGGTGCCGTGAGGCTGTTGGGCTAACCACTGAGCCATCATGTTACCTTATTCTAATGACCATAATGGCTCATCTCACCCAGCAACCAACTCCTTTGACTGGAAATAGTATTAGACATCAAGAATCCTTGAACAGTAATGCAGCCAAGGCATTATATTTTAATGCGGACAGCACTGAGGCTAAACTTCATATACAGGGATTGTGCTAGAGCCTGGCTTGTACACATCTTCCGTACTTACACCCACATTATGAGTGAGAGCATGAAATCTGTGACGATTCCACACATCTCTGTAGGGAAAGGTTCATTCTACCTATCAGTGTTTCAAGAGAGGGCACCAGCATTTAAGGCTGGGAGATACACCATGGATAGTTCAGATGTTCCCTCTCCCTCGTAGCTCACTGGCCTGCTGAGAAAAGATGGGTAAAGTGCTGTCTCTCATGGTTCTGATGATCCCCATGGTATGCTCTAACATTTCAGGGTAATCGAGTGCTCCGTGTACTCTGAAACGTTAAAGGCTAACCAATGACAGAAGGGTCAACAGGAGATACCTCATTATTCCTCTTAACCTGCTGAGAGACTTCACTGCATAACACTTGGATATCATCTGCTGACTGAATCCTTAAAAGATATGTGACCGTACCTCTACATGTTGCTTGTGCTCTGTCTCTCTGAATCCTATTTTCTCCCTAATGGTGACGAGGAAGTCTAATGTATAATAATTCACGATAATAGCACCAAGCAGGGTCTGTTTTCCATATTATCAACAGAATAGTTGCTGCCAGTGTCAAGTAAGAGACAGGAAAATCATGGAAAAGCTTTAAAAAGACACTTATATTCTCTGAAATAGCGAAAGCAGAAAAGCCACCGAATCTGGATGGGAGGCATCCCTAGTTCAGGAAAGGAAGGGTAAAAAATAACGGAGGCTCTGCCCACAATCTTTAATTCTCTTTCGATAACTGTCTGTTGTCAAAAGACTTAAGGACCAGAAGTATTATAGTCAAGAGTGTAGTGCTGGAAAAGCACAGCAGGTCAGGCAGCATCCGAGGAGCAGGAGAATCGATGTTTCGGGCATAAGCCCTTTATCAGGAATTCCTGTTGAAGGACTTACGCCCAAAACCGTGATTCTCCTGCTCCTCAGATGCTGCCTGACCTGCTGTGCTTTTCCAGCACCACATTCTCGACTCTGATATGCAGCATCTGCAGTCCTCACTTTCTCCTAGAAGTATTATACCCATCATGTTCAAGAAAATGCAAAGTAATATATTGGCAGCTGCATGCTAGTCACCTTAATGTGAGCAGTAAAGAAACTGAAAAGAGATGATAATTTGAAGCAAAATTAATTGTCACTGAGGAAAACATTAGTGCTACAGCATCTTGTTATAGCCAAGCAAGGCCATTGTGAAACCAGAACTAGCAAGTTAAACACCTTAAGCAGGGATTTTTTTTTGAATCAACTTGGTCAGACATGTTACAATCCATATGTAGGACAGATAGGACTTGAACCCAGAGCTTTCAGCTCAAAGGTAGGGCCACTACCGCAGCACTAAGTCCTTCCTTATCCTTATTTGCATTGGAAGCAGTTCAGTTAAGGTTTATCAGACTGCTTTCTGAAAGGAAGATGTTGCCATATGAGGAAAGGTTGAGCCTATACTCATGTGAGTTTAGAATGAGAGTTGATCTTATTGAAACAAATAAGAACCTGAGGTGAAACAAAAACAGGTATTGCTGGAGAAACTCGGCAGGTCTGGCAGCATCCTTGGAGAGAAAGCACAGGTAATGTTTGGAGTCCAGTGACTCTTCAGAACCTGAGATGATTTGACAGGGTGAATATTGAAAAGATTTTGTTTTTCTCCTTTGAGAGAAGCCTTGATCTATCAGACACAGATTCAGAATTTAAATGAAAATGTGGAGAAATTTATTCTTTCAAAGCGCCATAACTCATAGGGATTCTTTACTCAAGGCATCATGGAAACTGGATTATTAGATATATTCATGGCTGAGCAATATTTATGATCTACAAGAGGGTCAAGGGTTACGGGGACAGATGGCTGACCCGCAGAGTGAATTCTATCAGGCGCGATTTTATCGAAAGGCAGAGTTGCTTGATGGGCAGACAGACCATATCCCTTAATTATTATGACCTTGAATAAAGAACAGCAAATACAAATTTATTGTAATAATTGTTATTTGATTTTCTTGAGTACACAAGGTTAATGTCCATTCAGGGAAGTGAAAAACCACTATCAACAGATCACATGAATAAAATCTCTCTTGATAAATCTCATTTCCAGTCTTCTTCTCCATTGGGAAAGTTTATACCCAAGAAACATAATCTGCTCGTGTTAAATTACTCAAAACAACTTGTGGATAGTTTCCTCAGTGATGTTGATGTATCCCTTGTTTATGCATATAAATGATCAGCAGAGAGGTGCTTTATTTTCCTCCATTAGCTAGTTTCCTCCTTTGGACCGGGACCAGTAAAGCAACAGAGACCCTAAGCAACAGCACTCGACCTTAAACGAAAGCATTCAGAACTGATCAAAAGGCCAATGAAGCTGAATGTGAATTACTTAATCTGAATTACATGGCTTGGAAAGGGTGGATGCTAGGAAATTGTTTCCGTTAGGTGAGGAGACTAGGACCCGTGGACGCAGCCTTAGAATTAGAGGGGGTAAATTCAGAACAGAAATGCGGAGACATTTCTTCAGCCAGAGAGTGGTGGGCCTGTGGAATTCATTGCCGCAGAGTGCAGTGGAGGCCGGGACACTAAATGTCTTCAAGGCAGAGATTGATAGATTCTTGTTGTCTCAGGGAATTAAGGGCTACGGGGAGAATGCGGGTAAGTGGAGTTGAAGTGCCCAGCAGCCATGATCGAATGGTGGAGTGGACTCGATGGGCCAAATGGCCTTACTTCCACTCCTATGTCTTATGGTCTTATGGAAGCCTCGCACGTGGAATTATTGGATTAATACACTGTCTCAAATGTTCTAACTGGGTATGACACATGCTCATAATTTAAAGTAACCACCGTAATCCTTTTCTGCCCTTATACAAAGTAGATTGAACTGATGAGCTGAAAAATAAATAAAACGTCACCTTCGCTCCATTAACTTGAACTGCACAAAACCAAATTTTTCTCGCCCCATGTATGTGACGACAAATAAAGTAACTGGAGGCTCTTCTAACAGCCAATATATTTATATATTAATAAAGAATGTGACAGCATTATTATGTATATACATTTGTGAAAGCAGTTGGCAGTACAGACCTAAAACCTGGCACCTTTCCCTGCCACCGCAGGAACTGTAAAACCTGCGCCCACACCTCCTCCCTCACCTCTATCCAAGGCCCTAAAGGAGCCTTCCACATCCATCAAAGTTTTACTTGCACATCCACTAATATCATTTATTGTATCCGTTGCTCCCGATGTGGTCTCCTCTACATTGGGGAGACTGGGCGCCTCCTAGCAGAGTGTTTTAGGGAACATCTCCGGGACACCCGCACCAATCAACCACACCGCCCCGTGGCCCAACATTTCAACTCCCCCTCCTACTCCCACTCTGCCGAGGACATGGAGGTCCTGGGCCTCCTTCACCGCCGCTCCCTCACCACCAGATGCCTGGAGGAAGAACGCCTCATCTTCCGCCTCGGAACACTTCAACCCCAGGGCATCGATGTGGACTTCACCAGTTTCCTCATTTCCCCTTCCCCCACCTCACCCTAGTTCTAAACTTCCAGCTCAGCACTGTTCCTATGACTTGTCCGGACTTGTCCTACCTGCCTATCTCCTTTTCCACCTATCCACTCCACCCTCTCCTCCCTGACCTATCACCTTCATCCCCTCCCCCACTCACCCATTGTACTCTATGCTACTTTCTCCCCACCCCCACCCTCCTCTAGCTTATCTCTCCACGCTTCAGGCTCACTGCCTTTATTCCTGATGAAGGGCTTTTGCCCGAAACGTCGATTTTGAAGCCACTTGGATGCTGCCTGAACTGCTGTGCTCTTCCAGCACCACTAATCCAGAATCTGGTTTCCAGCATCTGCAGTCATTGTTTTTACCTCGTACATTTTTATTTGTATTGAGTTTTAACGTGGGACCCATTTATTGGAAATAGGTTGAGGATTGGTTAACTGACAGTAAAAAAAGTGATTTAGAATAAATAAGCCACTTTCCAGATGGTGGGTTGTAACTCGTGGGTTATCACAATACTGGGATCTCTGCTAATTATAATCTGTATCAATGGTTTAGCTGAGGGAATTGAGGGTATTATATCCATGATAACTCTGGATACAAAGCGAGGTGGGAAAGTAAAGTGTGTCCATGGTGAAAAGAGACTGCAGATGACTAAAGGTAGGTTAGAATGAGTAAGTGTGTGGCAGATGGGAGTATAACTGGAGAAATCAGAAAATATTGATTTTGGTAAGGAAATGGTGCTTTTTTTTTGAATGGTCGAAGACCTTGGAAATAGAGTCATAGAGATGTAAGGCACAGAAACAGACCCTTCGGTCCAATCTGTCCCTGCTGACCAGTTATCCCAACCCAAACTAGTCCCACCTGCCAGCACCCTGCCCATATCCCTCCAAACCCTTCCTATTTATATAGTCATCCAAATGCCTTTTGAATGTTACAATTGTACCAGCCTCCACCACTTCCTCTGGCAGCTCATTCCATACACGTACCACCCTCTGTGTGAAAAGGTTGCCCCTTAGGTCCCTTTTATATCTTTCCCCTCCCACCCTAAATCTATGTCCTCTAGTTCTGAACTCCCTGACCCAAGAAAAAACAAGCTACAAAAATTTGTACAGCGTGCCAAATAACCTCCAGTATATATCATCCGCTAAGTTTGAAAAATTTTGCCTCAATGTGCTTGATGGTTTAATATATTGAATCAAATAAGGATGTCAAGATTATTTTAAAATGAATACAGCTCCAGACACCAATGAAAAGACACTGCCTAAATTTTTAATATTAAGTTTTAATACTAAGTTTTAATATTAAGACGTGTTGGTCTTTAGAAAGATCTGGGTGTAAGTGCAAATCAGAAATCACAGAAAGGTCAGATATGCAAATACAGGTCAGCACACAGGTTAGCCTTTCTCACTAAGGCATCAGAATATAACATAAAATAAATCTAAACGACTTTGTTGAGACCACACATGGAGTGGCTGTGTGGGTTTGATCTCCTTACCTTTGGAAAAGTATAATTGCCTTAGAACGAGTGAAATGAAGATTTACAAGATTGAATAGCAGATAAGGGTATCGTCTTATGAGGTGAGATTTAGTGCACTCAGTCTTTATTCCCAACAGTTTAAAGGGATGAGAGATGATCTCATTAAAATACATAAAATTCTTAAGGGGCTTGACAGGATACATGTGAGGAGGATGTTTTCCTTGGCCAGATAATCTGGAAGCCGAAGGAACAGTTTCGGAATAGACTCAGATAAAGTGAAATTGTGTCACTTGGAGCATTGTGAACCTTTGGAAGTCTTTGTCTGAGAGGGCTTTGGATGTTCAGTGTTGATTATATTTAAGACTGGGAACAATATACTTTCAGGCCTTAGTAAATCAATGAGAAGAAATAGTGCAAAGCCGACATTAAGATGGAAAGTTGGAAAATCAGCCGCGATCTTATTGAATGGCAAAGAAAAAAGGGTCAAATAGCCTCCTACTTACTATGTTCCAAGTGCTGCCAATAAATTATTATTGCCAGCAGAGATAATTCAGACAGCCTTTCAATCAGGTTCTTTGTAAGAGCTTGGCACATTAAGTCAAAGGGCAAGGAATTGGGGGTCAAAACATTAAATGATTTCAAACAGGATTTGAATTCTTTATTTGGTAGAACTATATCTAAGAGAATGGGGAGAAAATGGGATTAGGGCACTGAGTTGGATTATCAACCATAGTCATATTAAATAGTGGCACAGGGTTGAAGGGCTGAATGGCCTACTCCCGCTCCTATTTTCTGTTTCTTAGCAAAAGCAGAGTACTGTGGAGGTTAAAAATCCAAAATAGCATCAGAAAATACAGGTAGACAACACTTTATCTGAAATCCAAAAAGCTTCAAAGTCCAAAGGTTTGTTTTCTCAATAACAGGGTTGTTTGGCAAGAAAACAGTTAACCCAATACCACACCCACTCAATGCGTGTCACTCAGATGTGATGTTGGGGGTGGTTGGGGGCTGCGTGGCCCAGCTCTGGCAGGCCTCAATTCTCTCTCAAGGTCTGTTTTACTCAGTGAGCGTGTTCCTCTGGTAAGATTTTTTTTTAAATTTCACTATCAAGCTGTCACTTATTCTGAAATTCAAAAAATTCTGAATTCCAAAAACCAGCTGGTCCTGAGCATTTCGGATAAAGGATTGTGTACCTGTACTACAATACTCAATATGTTAGACAACAACAGTAAAGGGAGATACAGAGGAGTTATTAGTGGAATCTTATATGTTTTGGTTAATTGACAGTTGTGTTGAGTTGTTTTGGAGTATTTTTACTTGAGGTCCAGAGAGAATACTCTCCGTATCTGACTGAATGCACCTCATTAACTACCTACCCCACCCCTATGGTCTCCACCACATAATCTAGCTTGCTCGATTCTAGACCTGTTTTACCACATACTGTTCCTGGAAGAACACATTACTCAGTGGATATCTCCACTCAACTGGCAGCCCTGCAATCCACAACATTGTTATAAGGCCAAGGTACCACTGGACTAGCAATGGCATACTGAAAGTGCTCTGCTTGTTTATGGACTATCATTTTAAAGCTATTGAGAAGGGGAAGGTGGTATTGCAATTATCCAACATGGATCTCACCCCAATCTCCTAACCCACAACCTCTGGATAGCCTCTGTGCTGCCTACTCACTTGCTTGGGACATCTTTTGACCTTAAGTCTGTAAGTTAGCTCGCTGAGCTGGAAGGTTTGTTTTCTGACATTCAGTCACCATACTAGGTAACATCATCAGTGAGAGTCTCCGGTGAAGTGCTGGTGGTATGTCCCGACTCTCTATTTATAGGCCTTGGTTTCTTAAGGTGGGTGATGTCATTTCCGGTTCTTTCTTTCAAAGGAAGGTAGATAGGGTCTAAATTGATGTGTTTATTGATGGAGTTCTGGTTAGAATGCCATGCCTCTAAGAATTTTTGTGCGTGTCTTTGTTTCGCCTGTCCTAGGATGTGTGTGTTGTCCCAGTCAAAGTGGTGTCCTTCGTTGTCTGTATGTATGGAAACTAGTGATAGTGGGTCGTGTCTTTTGGTGGCCAGTTGGTGTTCATGTATCCTGGTGGCAAGTTTCCTGCTAGTTTGTCTGATGTAGTGTTTTATATAGTTCTTGCATGGTACTTTGTAAATGATGTTAAATTTGCTGGTGGTATCTAATGGATCCTTCAGGTTCATTAGTCACTGTTTAAGTGTGTTGGTAGGTTTGTGGGCTACCATGGTGCCAAGGGGTCTGAATAGTCTGGAAGTCATTTATGATATGTCTTTGATGTAAAGTAATGTGGCTATTGTGTTTGGTTGTGTTGTATCTGCTTGTTGGTTTTGTTTCTGGGGAATTGGCAGATTGTTTATATTGGGTACCCATTTTTCTTGACTACCCCGACCCCTTGGCACCATGGTAGCCCACAAATCTACCAACACACTTAAACATCGACTAATGAACCTCAAGGATCTATTAGATACCACCAGCAAATCTAACATCATTTGCAAGATACCATGCAAGAACTGTAAAAAAAAACTACATTGAACAAACTAGCAGGAAACTTGCCACTAGGATACATGAACGCCAGCTGGCCTCCAAAAGACACAGCCCACGATCACTAGTTTCTATACATACACACATAGTTCTATACACCACTTTGACTGGGACAACACACACATCCTAGGACAGGTCAAGCAAAGACACACATGAGAATTCTTAGAGGCATGGCATTCTAACCAGAATTCCATCAATAAACATATCGATTTAGACCCTATCTACCTTCCCTTAAAAAAACCGGAAATGACATAATCCTCCTTAAGTAACCAAGATTTATAAATAGAGAGGCGGGACATACCACCAGTGTTTCACTGGAGACTCTCACTGATGATTTTACCTAGTATGGTGACGGAATGTCTGAAAACAAACATTCCCGCTCAGTGACCTAGCATACATACTTTCATCAACCTGAGCTACAAATCTTCTCAAACGTTGCTATCCTTTGACCTTCTCCACCAGTACTAACTACTGAGTCACCCACTTTCTCTCACTCAATTCTCCCCTTTCTTTAATTCCAGGCAAAGACACCATGGAATAGGGCAGAAAGGCCTGGACAGGTGAAGGGAGCCTGACATTCAGCTGCTCGTCCCGAAAGAGGAGAGAATCCAGTCTCAGATGTCACCTGCAAAGATGCTCAGATAACCCAACTACATTAGCCCTACTCTCCAGAATGCCCAATATGGAGCCACAGAATTGATTGTGACCCACTCCTTGGACAGCAGAGACCCAACACCTGAACGGGCTCAGCCTAGCCAAATGCCTGACCATGGCCAAGACTATGGACTAGTATCAGAGGCTGCTCCTGACCTACTGTGCCAGGAGCCCCTGACAGATGGGTGCTGCCATGGACTTTAGTTAGCACCATCCCCATAAGAGTGTGTGACATGGCTGCCTGCTTGCTGTACATGCAATGTGTTTGCCATCTAAGTTGCTGGTACATGGACCAGGTATGTGATTGATAGGGCATGTTACCATATTGTAACATATATGACTCCTTAACTGAGCTCTGTTCACCTGCAAGGCAAGCTGCCTGGTTGTGTGACTGCGCTAACAAGTTCAACATGGCATGGGTGTTGTGACCAGGCAAATACGTGCTAAGTGAATGAGCTCTGAAATGCAGCCTGGTTCAGTCTGTGAGCGGGGTGCCTGTGCCTGTGTAAAAAGTGTCCCTGCAGCAGCTTTTCAGTGCTAGTTACTACTGTATCTTCCTGAGCAGTTGATCCTGCAAGGTGATCAGAGAGCTGTTATGAGGATTGTGAGCCATGTTCTCTCAAAGGTTGGGAAGTTCGGCTGGCGTGTCAATGCACTGGTTTCCACTTGCGCAGCCCCTGTTGTGCATGGACCTTGGGAGCCCCTCACAGTTGAACAAAATGTAACTAGGATGATTGGTCATGAAATCTTGGCAAATCTCAGGCACTAATGTCGATGGATGAGGGGTGTGCACTGTTGGATCATGCACTGAAATGCTGAAAAGCACCAAGGCTTTTCATAGCCAGTGACAAATAGAAGTGGATAGGTAGCTGCTCTGATGCCCATGTCGAGATTTGTCAACATCGAGCATTTGGCAAAATCAGCTCAATATTAATGTGGCACTAAGATGCCCATTATTACAGTATTTAACAGTCTATAATTCTCTTTAATTGGCAACTGCTTTTGCCGAGTGGGAAACTTGCCTCATCACCTGGCAAATGCATAAGATGTAGTGAGTTTCCCCCACCATTGAGATAGTCCTCGTTGGGTTTCTTGCATAGCCATAACTCTTGCCCATGTTGTTCTGCCCACTGTTTGATGGGATTGAAATTGTTTAACACAGGCAATAGACCTTTGAGACACGTCCTATTGAATTAGGAACTGAAAATTATGGAAAGCAAAATCACTGGAAGCCATTGTTCAGTGACATTGGACTGAGGCACTGGTAAAACAGTACAAAACAAAAGAAGTTAATATACTTTGGCACTGGTTTCTCATCACTGAGTGCAGGTGCAAAAGCACATGTGCTAACGTCATGAGAATATAATGGAGGTGTTAACAATGAAGAAGGCCACTGAGAATGGCAGCTTGAACAGTTGTGCCCAGATTTAGGTGGTAATGGTGAAGGTACTGAGGCAGTTCAGAAGCAAGGATTGTCATTGATGCTGCTACCATTCACAACTTCTCAGATTCTGAAGAACACCATTCCCAAATGCAGTGAGACCAGGACACATTCCAAGCTTGGGCTAACAAGTGGCAAGTAACATTTGCACCACAAGTGCCAGGCAATGCCCATCTCCAATGAGAGAATCCAACATTGCTCCTTGACATTCAATGATATCACAACCACTTGGACAGCACCTTCCAAGCACATAAGAACTAGCAGCTAGATGGTCAAAGATAGCAGTCACTTGGGAACACCAGCATGTTCCCCTCTGAGCCAGTCACCATCCAGACTTGTAAATCTATCACCTTCAGTGAATCTAGATAAATATCCTCGAACTCCCTCCCTAACAGCATTGTGTGTATCTATACCAATTGGATTCCAGTGGTTCAAGAAAGCAGCTTACCATCTCCTCCTCAAGGGCAGTGAGGTATTGGTAATAAATGCTGGCCAACCAGAGATGCCACATCATGGAAGTGAATCTGAAGAATAAATGCCAACAGCAGATGGCAATGGTGGGTAAAGCTGGGCCATTGAATCCTGTCAGACCTATTGCATTTGTCCAGCTATTTCTGCTTTTGTTTCAGATTTTGAAAACTGCAGTTATAGAGTCATAGAGATGTACAGCATGGAAACAGACCCTGCGGTCCACCTCATCCATCCCGACCAGATATCCCAACCCAATCTAGTCCCACCTGCCAGCACCCGGCCCACATCCCTCCAAATCCTTCCTATTCATATACCCATCCAAATACCTTTTAAATGTTGCAATTGTACCAGCCTCCACCACTTCCTCTGGCAGCTCATTCTATACACGTACCATCCTCTGCGTGAAAAAGTTGCCCCTTAGGTCTCTTTTATATCTTTCCTCTCTCACCCTAAACCTATGCCCTCTAGTTCTGGACTCCCTGATCCCAGGGAAAACACCTTGTTTATTTGCCCTATCCATGACCCTCATGATTTTATAAACCTCTATAAGGCCACCCCTCAGCCTCTGACACTCCAGGGAAATCAGCCCCAGCCTGTTCAGCCTCTCCCCATAGCTCAAATCCTCCAACCCTGGCAACATCCTTGCAAATCTTTTCTGAATCCTTTCAAGCTTCACAACATCTTTCTGATAGGAAGGAGACCAGAATTGCAGGCAAGATTCCAACAGTGGCCTAACCAATGTCCTGTACATCTGCAACATGACCTCCCAACTCCTGTACGCAATACTCTGACCAATAAAGGAAAGCATACCAAACGCCTTCTTCACTATCCTATCTACCTGTGACTCCACTTTCAAGGAGCTATGAACCTGCACTCCAAGGTCTCTTTGTTCAGCAACACTCCCTAGGTCCTTACCATTAAGTGTATAAGTCATGCTAAGATTTGCTTTCCCAAAATACAGCACCTCGCATTTACCTAAATTAAATTCCATCTACCACTTCTCAGCCTATTGGCCCATCTGGTCAAGATCCTGTTGTAATCTGAGGTGACCTTCTTTGTTGTCCACTACACCTCCAATTTTGGTGTCATCAGCAAACTTACTAACTGTACCTCTTATGCTCGCATCCAAATCATTTATATAAATGAAGAAAAGTAGTGAACCCAGCACCGATCCTTGTGGCACTCCACTGGTCACAGGCCTTCAGTCTGAAAAACAACCCTCCACCACCACCCTCTGTCTTCTACCTTTGAGCCAGTTCTCCCTGTATTCCATGAGATCTATATTTGCTAATCAGTCTCCCATGGGGAACCATGTCGAACGCCTTACTGAAGTCCATATAGATCATGCCCACTTCTCTGCCCTCATCAACCTTCTTTGTTACTTCTTCAGAAACCTCAATCAAGTATGTGAGACATGATTTCCCACGCACAAAGCCATGTTGACTATCCCTAATCAGGCCCTGCCTTTACAAATACATGTACATCCTGTCCCTCAGGATTCCCTCCAACAACTTGCCCACCACCAACGTCAGGCTCACCAGTTTATAGTTCCCTGGCTTGTCCTTACTGCCCTTCTTAAACAGTGGTACCACAATAGCCAACCTCCAGTCTTCCAGCACCTCACCTGTGACTACCGATGATACAAATATCTCAGCCAGAGACCCAGCAATCACTTTCCTAGCTTCCCTCAGAGTTTGAGGGTACACCTGATCAGGTTCTGGGGATTTATCCACTTTTATGTGTTTCAAGACATTCAGCACTTTCTCCTCTGTAATACGGACACTTTTCAAGATGTCACCATCTATTTCCCTACAGTCTATATTTTCCATATCCTTTTCCACAGTAAATACAAAATACTCATTTAGTATCTCTCCTATCTCCTGCGGTTCCACACAAAGGTCGCCTTGCTGATCTTTGAGGGGCCCTATTCTCTCCCTAGTTACCCTTTTGTCCTTAATGTATTTGTAAAAACCGTTTGGATTCTCCTTAACCCTAGTTACCAAAGCTATCTCATGTCCCCATTTTTCACTCCTGATTTCTCTCTTAAGCATACTCCCACTTCCTTTATACTCTTAGAAGGATTCACTCAATCTATCCTGTCTATACCTTATAAATGCTTCCTTCTTTTTCTTAACAAAACCCTCATTTCTTTAGTCATCCAGCATTCCCTATACCTACCAGCCTTTCCTTTCCCCTAACAGGAATATACTGTCTCTGGACTCTCATTATCTCATTCCTGAAGGCTTCCCATTTTCTAGCCGTCCCTTTACCTGCGAACATCTGCCCCCAATCACCTTTTGAAAGTTCTTGCCCAATACTGTCAAAATTGGCCTTTCAGATCTGGTCTATCTTTTTTCATCTATTTATTTCTATCTATTAGCTATAGGGAGAGGCTGAACAGGCTGGGACTGTTTTCCCTGGAGCGTCGGAGACTGAGGGGTGACCTCATAGAGGTTTACAAAATTATGAGGGGCATGGATAGGATAAATAGGCAAGGTCTTTTCCCTGGGGTCAGGGAGCCCAGAACTAGAGGGCATAAATTTAGGGAGAGAGGGGAAAGATATAAAAGAGACCTAAGGGGCAACTTTTTCACACAGAGGGTGGTACATGCATGGAATGGGCTGCCAGAGGAAGTGGTGGAGGCTGGTACAATTGTAACATTTAAAAGGCATCTGGCTGGGTATATGAATAGGAAGGGTTTGGAGGGATATGGACCGGGTGTTGGCAGGTGGGACTATATTGGGTTGGAACATCTGGTCAGCATGGACGGGTTGGACTGAAGAGTCTGTTTCCATGCTGTACATCTCTATGACTCTAAATGAATTATGGTCACTGGCCCCAAAGTGCTCCCCCACTGACACCTCAGTCACCTGTCCTGCCTTATGTCCCAAGAGTAGGTCAACCTTTGCACCTTTTCTAGTAGGTACATCCACATACTGAATCAGAAATTTTTCTTATACACACTTAACAACTTTCTCTCCATCTAAACTCTTAATATTATGCAGTCCCAGTCTATGTTTGGAAAGTTAAAATCCCCTCCCATAACCACCCTAGTATTCTTATTAATAACTGAGGTCTTCTTACAAATTTATTTCTCAATTTCCCTCTGACTATTAGGGGGTCTATAATACAATCCCAATAAGGTGATCATCCCTTTCTTACTTCTCAGTTCAACCAAAATAACTTCCCTGGATGTATTTCCGGGAATATCCTCCCCTCAGCACAGCTGTAATGCTATTCCTTATCAAAAATGCCATGTCCCCTCCTCTCTTGCCTCCCTTTCTATCATTCCTGTAGCATTTGTGTCCTGGAACATTAAGCTGCCAGTCCTGTCCATCCCTGAGCCATGTTTCTGTAATTGCTATGATATCCCAATCCCATGTTCCTAACCATGTCTTAAGTTTATCTGCCTTCCCTGTTCTGCCCCTTGCATTGAAATAAATGCAGTTTAATTTATCAGTCCTACCTTGTTGTCTGTTTTGTCGCTGCCTGCCCTGACTGTTTGACTTGCTCCCTTTCCCAACTATACCAGTTTCAGATTGATCTCTTTCCTCACTATCTCCCTGGGTCCCACCCCCCCTCCACCCACCTTACTAGTTTAAATCCTCCCGAGCAGCTCTCACAGATCCCCCTGCCAGTATATTAGTCCCCTTCCAATTTAGGTGCAATCTGTCCTTCATGTAAAGGTCACTTCTACCCCAAAAGAGATTCCAAAGATCCAAAAATGTGAACCCTTCTCCCCTGCACCAGCTCCTCAGCCACACATTCATCGTCTTTATCCTCCTATTCCTACGCTCACTAGCTTGTAGCACCAGGAGTAATCCAAATACTTCTATCCTTGAGGACCTCCTTTTAAAATTTCTGCCTAACTCTATATTCTCCCTTCAGAATCTCAACCTTTTCCCTTGTTATGCCATTGGTTCCAATGTGTACAATGATCTCCTGCTGGGCCCTCTCCCCCATGAGAACATTCTGCAACCTTTCTGAGAGATCCTTGATCCTGGCACCAGGGAGGCAACACACCATTCTGATTTCTCGCTGCTAACTACAGAAACGTCTGTCTGTGCTTCTGACTAGAGAGTCCCCTAACACAATCGATTTCTTGGAACCTAACATACCTCTCATTGCATTAGCGCCAGTCTCGATACCAGAAACTTGGCTATTCGTGCTACACTCCCCGAGACTCCATCACCCAGTACATTTTTCAAAACAGTATACTTGTTTGAAATGGGGATAGCCACAAAAGACTCCTACACTACCTGCCTATCTCTCTTACATTTCCTGGAGTTAGCCCATCTATGCGACTGTATCTGTGACTTTTCCCCCTTCCTATAACTGCCATCCATCACACCCCCTAGCTCTTGTAAATTCCTCATTGCCTCTAACTGTTGCTCTAACTGTTCCATTTGATCTGACAGGATTCGCAACCAACGACATTTATTGCAGAAATAGTCCTCAGTAACCCTTAAACTCTCCCTAAATTCCCACATCTGACAAGAAGAGCATATCACTCTACTAAAGGCCAGTTCTTTGCTTTTTGCTCAGATTCATGCCTTTTGGGCCAACCATGCATTCAAATTCCATGATATTATTCCAGGTATATTCAACAGAATTCCACAGCACAGGAATCAAGTTGTGGCAAACAAGGTAGAAAGACATGGGCTGAGGGGGATGGTGGAGAAAACTAGGAATGTCCATGGAGACGAGTGAAGTTTTCCTGGCTTCAATGAAGGCATGGGCATCAGCAAGTAAAACTGAACCTATCGACCAAACACAGGCAGAAGATTAGATTCTCTACAGTATGGAAACAGGCCCTTCAGCCCAACGAGTCCACACCAACCCTCCGAAGAGTAACCCACCCAGACCCATTTTCCTATCCTATGTTTACTCATGCACCTAACACTATGGGCAATTTAGCATGGCCAATTCACCTGACTTGTGCATTTTTGTACTGTGGGAGGAAACCGGAGCACCCAGAGGAAACCCACGCAGACATGGGGAGAATGTGCAAACTCCATGCAGACAGTCGCCCAAGATGGGAATCGAACCCGGGTCCCTGGCACTGATGAGGGTATAGTGCTGACTGCTGAGCCACCATGCCACCCAATACACATTCTCATGTGTATTCTCTTAATGTATGGAAGCAGGAAACTATACTCATGCTCAGATACTCCAACTGCCAATGAGTAGCAACCTGAACAGATTGAGGAAGACTGGGAGCATTCAAGAACATGGTAACTGAAAATTGATTTGAGGTTAGGCCATGCAGGGGCCTCAGTATTTGTCAGCAGACGGTGTTCATAATGGAACATCTGATTGGGAAAACCCAACAGAAAATGTATGGAAGTTGTGCAGATGTTCAAAGAAGTCTTCAGCAGATCTTTGAAGAACTGACAAGAGACTTTGGAGACACCAGTAACCTAACATAGCTGCAGCAGAGACTTTATGATTGCAAGTGAGCTGAAGGCGAGGATCCTGGTGTCCGTATTTCTGGAACTGGTGAAGTTGTTCGATCGTGTTATCTTCATGGGTCTCTCCTTCAACTTGACCAAGGAGTAGCAGTTGAGGCATTGTCAAGCAGAAGCCGTGAGGGATGAGAATGGAGTTAAGGCAGCTTGATGGTGACAGTAACAGTGGTCTGAGGCTCTCTGCTCCTCCCTTGCAAGAGGCCTGAATGATCGGCATCCACTGCCTCACCCCTGCCCACGGTGAGCTTATTCTCACTTTGAACAATTTCTCTTTGAACTGATCTCACTTTGTCCAAGACAAGGTCTGGCTATGAGTACGCTGGCTATGGGTCCCAGTTGTACCTGTCTGTTTGGGAAAGGAGCCTCATGGGAAAAAAGATCAGATACAGTAGAACCTTGATTATCCAAATGAGATAGGAAAAGAGTATTTTGTTTGGATAACTGATTGTTCGAATAATTGATCTGATCATAAACAAGTGGTAATTTATGAGTGCCGGTTACCTGAACATTTCTCGATTATCTGGCAATGCACATCATAATGCCATTTAACTGATAACTCAATGCTGAGTTACCTAATGCTGTTTTTATGGGACCTTGAGATCTTGTTTGGATAATCCAAAATTCTGACAATTGATGTTCAGATAATTGAGGTTGTACTGTACACAAAGATTTACTCAACCCGACTCCTCACCTACAGCCGAGAGTATGGTGCTGGAAAAGCGCAGCTGGTCAGGCAGCATCCGAGGAGCAGGAGAATCAACGTTTCAGGCAAAAGCCCTACATCAGGATTCCCCTGCTCCTTGGATGCTGCCTGACCTACTGTGCTTTTCCAGCAACACCCTCTCGACTCTGATCTCCAGCATCCGCAGTCCTCACTTTCGCCTAGTCCTCAACCACAGTGTCGATTTCATGTACCATTTGTCTTCTCTGCTTTAATTTCCCTTTACATTTGTAAAGACTTTATATGATTGGTAGAAAGAATGATCTTTAGGCATTCGGTGTATCCAAATTCTTTGTTCCAAAAATCGTTGTAAAGTATCTCAAAGATCCTTTTCTGTACAGGACATCCATTTATAAATTAATGACTTGAAAGTAATTGCAAATATTGCAATACAGCATAAGAGATAACATGCAAATTAAGTGAAGAGGATAGAGATAGAGGGGTACTATAGAACACATTTCTGATTGTTTAGCTACAATAGTTATCTAACACAATAGTTGGACTCTTAAGGCACCAAGATATCCTACCATCAGAGTCCACAATGCTGGTTCCTGTTTTATTTAGAAACACACACAATAACACAGCAATGTCAACAAGCCTTCTCTACTGCGCATGCTGAAATACTTTATAAAGTTTTGTAATTCCTCGAATATGATGGAGTGTGTCTGTAATTGTTTGCTATGTCTGTAATAATTTGAATAATAAATCTTCTTCTGTCTTCTGCCGCACTTGTCATGTGAAAACATTTATGTGTTTGGATAGTTCAAAATCCAATACTAAACACTCCTTCCCATGTGAAGAACTCCAAGTGAACAGCATAGGGCTTGTTGATATAGAGACACGCTAAAGAAATGGAGACAGGGATCTGCTTGACCAGGTCAATGTCTGTTGCACTAAGATTCACACTTCATTGAATCCCTTTTAAGGTTTGGTGAGATTGCTGAGTCAGTATAGTTTTGCAATTAATATGGGACACTACTTGTCAAATCTTGAAGTGAGATGCTGTTCAATTGAGGCACTGAAGGTGGAATAGGAGTTGGAATTTAATGTAACTTATCATGAATTTGGGAAGACTATACATTCGGTTCCCATAGGGAGGGCCTCAACTGGGACCTTGGGTTCATGTCTCATTACAGGTGACCACTATTGCACTATACATACACACACACACACACACTTACATACACACAGACACAGGTATACACAGACACGCACACAGACACCCACACACCCCCTTATAGACACACACACTCCCACACTCACACATGCACCCCCTCATAGACTTAAGACACTCTGCACTCATTACACACACACATACACTTTCTCACACTCACAACCCCCACCCCAGAGAAACACACACACACAGACAGACAAAGACCCACATGCACACATATATTTTGTGGGGTGAATTTGTACTTGCAGAGTTACATTGCACTTTGCTCAAAAACTGCATACATTCATGTAGAACTCTGAGCTCAAAAACTGCATGAATTTATGTAAAACTCTGTTATCTCACTTTTTAGATTAGAATCAATCTAAACATCAGGTCATAGACAGAGAACACAGGGGGCTAACACCTTTAACATATTGTCTAGCTATCACCATTGTTAACAGCTAACCCGAGAATGCAACTTTAAAAAAAGGGTTTTGTGATTTACACATGAAAGAAGTGAAACTATCACTGTATTCTAACAGATGAAAGGCTTAACAGACAATCAATTTTTCAATGTATAATTTCAGTTACATCACACTGTGAATTTTTGCTATAAATTCTGTGTTACGATCGAGCCCTCCACAATCACCTGATGAAGGAGCGTCGCTCCGAAAGCTAGTGTGCTTCCAATTAAACCTGTTGGACTATAACCTGGTGTTGTGTGATTTTTAACATTCTGCAAAAGTGAGTGATAAACCATCAATGATTGATTCAGCTGATTTGAAACAAATGCTAGAAAGGAAAGAAATCTCTAAAATTAAATGGATCGAGCTAAGTCACCAACCATTATTTTACAAAAGAAAATGCATCTATGAAGTATTCCTTAACAGTCCGAGAAATGGAACATCCTGCAATGGAATATGGAAACCATTATTACTATGTACTAATGAAGCATTTTTAAATTGAATAAGAGAATAAGGAATCTGATAATTGAGTATTAATTGTATTTAACTACATGCAGTTGGGGCTTTCATTCGGGTTCCAGCAACAAGATACAGAGAAGGGTCCTTGGGGTGAAGTAGTAATGCTTCTACCTCTGATCCAGCTAGCTCTGGTTCAAGTCCAACCAGCTGGGCGGAGATGTGTCTTAACTTCTTTGGACAAGTTGGTTAGAAAATACATCGCTAGGAACAGACTGGAACTTTGATACTAGTAGGTGCATGAACGAATAAATGCTTTGGAAACCGGGTTAAGGTTGGCTGCTCTATGATCCTTCCCCACTGGGTTTTCTGAGATGTGACCATGGTAGCAGAGGAGCGCTGCCTCAAGATGAGGTTAAAAATACATAGAAGGTTCTTTACCAGGATGAGAAACTAAAATCATAAAGACCATTGTGGACAATGGTCAAAAACAAGTCAAAATTGAGGATAACCTTCAGATGTTCTCAGTATCTGAAACACATGACTTGTGGGAGAATGACATAGATATGTGGACATGGGCTAACCCTTACCAAAGAGGAAGCAAGGCATAACATTAGCATCATTGTTTCTCGCAAAAAATATCTTCAAACAGAACATGAGCTTGACAGAAAATCTCTTGAGCTAGTGATGAAGATCTGGACTTCTCAATTGAATTCTTGGATGAAATCTACCAGATCTGTTAAATACCCATGAGGCAGTGCCAAGAATTTGAAAATTTTCAGAAAAATTCCTTCTCCTAAATCAGCGGTTTTAACGTGTTGTATAAATGTTGACAAAGTTCAATGTATGGATTCCTGGAAATAAAATAATTATTAATATTTCAGTACTGGATGGTATCTCATTTGAATAGGCAACTAATTCGAACTTTTAGTGTTTAGTTCTCCATACCTTAAAAAAATTTTCTTCAATCTTCATCTTTCAAAGCAGACATTTCAGCATGATGTAAAGAATAGGAAGTTCCATAGTTTATAAGATTTTGAAATTGCCCAGATGCTCAGTAGAGTCAACAGTGAAAGCGACCCGACAATATGACAAGCTCCCCAGATTTTTTCAGTCTTTTTAAAAAAGACTGACCATTTACCAAGCATTTGCTTACTTTTGAGTGCCAGGAAAGTTGTGAAAGGGTTCATCAAGAAGTGGCACTTGTACAGAAATAACCTGCTCACTGACAGTTTGGGATCCACCGTGATCTTGTTAAAGCAATGGAGCAAAACCAGCTGAATTCACGAGATGAGGTGGGACTAAACCACCCTTGGCGTGATGGCAGACTTGACTGAGTGTGCTGTGAAAGATTTCTGGCAAAACTGAAGCCAATGAGATTCAAGGGAAAAGCTGTCTCCTGCTTGGAGTCACCATTTGAACTGAAACAGTCAGGAAGGGAGCTCCTGTTATTCTTCAATGAAAAAAAAACCCTTTGTTTAGATTTTGGATGAGGTACATTTGTATTAGGAGCCAACGTAGCGCTGACAGGGTGCACACACAGCGACGGCGATTCACAGTCAGTGGTAGAGAAACTGTTGCGCAACAAAAGAAGCCATAATGTCTGGGATGCAAAGTTGGAAGTGATCCAACAATCCACCTTGTGAATCAGCAGTCAGAGAAGACAAGGAAGATGAATTTCAAGCTTAGTCCACTAGAACAGCAATGTTCTGGTGGAACTGAACTGGAAATGGGGTATGAGACTGCAGAGCCAGTTAATGGCAAGCCTTTCATAACTAAAAGAGCGGCATGAGAAGATTCTCCCCCTGCAGTGGCTGAACGTCCATGCTGCTACCACAGAGCTAAAGGCATGGCAAGGTTCTATTGCTTTAGGGTGTGCAATGGATCTGCATCTTCTTACCATCAAAAAAAAATGTCATTTAAGGGGAATGCCATGAGAAAGGTAGAATATAGAACATTACAGCTCAGTACAGGCCCTTTGGCCCTCGATGTTGCACCGACCTGTGAAACCAATCTGAAGCCCATCTAACCTACACTATTCCATTATCATCCATATGTCTATCCAATGACCATTTAAATGCTCTTAAAGTTGGCGAGTCTACTACTGTTGCAGGCAGGGTGTTCCATATGCCAGATATTTTGTCGCCATGACAATGAAATACCTCATTAAGGATGGGAGGGCTCTGGACATCCTCAATGAATTCAAATTGTTTAAACAGAATTATTTTTAAGATCTTCTGGTCACAAAGCCTAACAAGCATGCAGGAACGTAAGGATAGTGATTGGTGATAAGGTCTTTATCCCATCAACATTGCTGAACTGTCAGAAGCTGACTAAAAAGAGCTGTCTAAAACTCTGGAAATATAGATGATCAGTAAACTTCAGAATCCAACAACTTGTGCTGATGGCATGTAGACAACAGCCTGAAGAAACTATTGGCCAGTCCATTAGCAGATGTTGGAACAAAGATAGGGAAAACATGCAAGGCATCTAATCTGAAGAGAGACTGAGCAACATTGGTGGCACGGTGGCTCAGTGCTGCCTCACAGAGCCAGGGACCCAGGTTCAATTCCAACCTCGGGTGACTGTCTGTGTGGAGTTTGCACATTCTCCCCGTGTCTGCGTGGGTTTCCTCCGGATGCTCCAGTTTCTTCGCACAGTCCAAAGATGTGCAGGTCAGGGTGAATTGGCCATGCTCAATTGCCAATAGAGTTAGGTGCATTAGTCAGAGGGAAGTGGGTCTGGGTGGGTTACTCTTCGGAGGGTTGGTGTGGATTTGTTGGGGCGAAGGGCCTGTTTCCACACTGTAGGGAATCTAATCTAAACATTATATAAAAAGAGTCGAAAAGAGCAGCGCTGGTAAAGCGTAGGAGGTCAGGTAGCATCCAAGGAGCAGGAGAGTTGGATGTTGAATGACTGGCTGTGCTTTTCCAGCACCACCCATTTCAACTCTGATTGTCCAGCATCTGCAGTCCTCACTTCCTCCTAACATTATATAAAAAGTTTATTGTGGGAAAACACAGTAAGGCAAAGCTGAACAAGTAGCTGACACCACATAATGACAAGGAGAAAAGTGAAACAAATATTGCCGCAGGCATAAAGATGTCCGTCGGTGGACTGAAACCTAAATGGCACTGAAGGCAAGATATCCATAAACTCACGGAGCATAGAGACGTAAATGCTCAAATTTTCATTCAAGTTGAAATTATTGTCCTAGTAAAAGTAACAAGCACAAGCAACAACCGAAAGTAGACTCTGGAGACAGTGGTAATATTTTATCACTCGGACACTTTAAGACACCTGACACAGTGAGAGACTATATTACAATCACAAAGAGGTTGATCAGCTCAGCTTCAGGATATCTCTACAGGAGTTCCTCAGAGCAGTGTCCTCGGTTCAAACATCTCCAGTTGCTACATCAATCACCTCCCCTCTATCATCAGGCCAGAAGTGAGGATATTCGCCAATGATTGCACAATGTTCGGCACCATACGCGAATCCTCTGATGCTAAAGCAGCCCACGTTCAAAAGCATCAAAATCTGGACAATATCCAGGCTTGGGCTGACAAGTGGCAAGTAACATTCACACCACACAAATGACAGACCATAACCATCACCAATCAGAAACAATCTAACCAGTGCCCCTTGACATTCAATAGTGTTACAACTGCCATTATCAACATCCTGGGGGTTATCAGTAACCAGGAACTCAACTGGACTTGCCACATATACTCAGTGAGGGGCTGGGGGGTGGGGGTGGGGTGGGGCTACAACAGCAGGTCAGAGGCTAGGGATATTGTAGTGGCTAACTCACTTCCTGACTCCCCAAAGCCTGTCCATCATCTACAAGACACAAGTCAGAATGTGATGGAATAATCCCCACTTGCCTGGATAAGTGTAGCCCCAACAACACGCAAAAGCCTTGACACCATCCAGGACAAAGCTGGTACTATATCCACAAACATCTACTCCACCACCAACATCAGTAGCAGCAGTGTGTGCTGTCTGTAAGGTGTGCTGCAGGAATTTATCAAAGATCCTCAGACAGACCCCCACAATCATTTCCATCTAGAAGGGCAAGGGAAGCAGATATATGGGAACACCACTACCTTCAAGTTTCCCTGCAAGTCACTCACCATCCTGACTTGGAAATATATCGCCATTCCTTCACTGTCACTGGGTCAAAATTCTGGAATTCCCTCTCTATTGGCATTGTGGGTCAACCCACAGCAGGTGGACTGCAGTGGTTCAAGAAGGCAGCACATCACCACCTTCTCAAGGGCAGCTAGGGATCGGCAATAAATTCTGGCCAGCCAGCAACATTCCACATATGAATAAAAAAGAATAGACTTACTGGATGTAATAATACAGTAATATAGTTTGTGAGAGCATTGGTGTTGACGTGCAGCTTTGGAGATTCTTCATTGCCTTCGCAAGTCTTCTGCGTTGTGACACTAATGGTCCTGTGGAAACAGAAATGGCTATTTGCAGTGAGCACCAGATTGTGATGACTTTGGAGATCAATAAAGTGCCAAGGATACAAAACATGGCAAACATTACCTGATCATATCTATTTCAGATCCTCAGCAGAACGCCCCACAGATAGGTTTAATATCAGGGACAGGCAACCAACTCAAAAAAAATCCTACCTAACACTCCCATAGTATGAAGCGTAAGAGGATGGGGCAGTGTGGTGGCTCAGTGGCTAGCACAGCTACCTCATAGCACCAGCAACCTGAGTTTGGTTCTGGCCTCAGCTGACTGTCTGTGTAGAGTTTGCACGTTTTTTCCTGCATACGCCTGGGTTTCCTCTGGGTACTCCAGTTTCCTCCCACAATCCAAAGATGTGTGGATTAGGTGGATTGGCCATGCTAAATTGTCTAGTATCCAGGGATGTGCAGGCTAGGTGGATTTGCCATGGGAAATACAGGGTTACAGGGGTGGGTCTGTGTGGGATGCTGTTTGGAAGGTTGGTGTGGACTCAATGGACATATTATTTAACGTACTGCTGGATATGTAAATCGATTGGTATTCATCAGCACAGAATGTGTTGCAGATTAATTCATGATATTGTAGTTGTGCTCTGCTGAAATCCAGTTATTTTTAATAAAGAGGCCTCTGTTTAGATAATCAAACTTTGTCTTATTGTATGGTATGGGTATTTCTCCTGTACTGTACAGATTCTGTATTTTAAAGAAGTGCATATTCTAATTTTGGAAGTAAAGCTAAGAAAAATGGCGCACACAATACTCGGTGGCAGGATAATTATCAAACTATACCTATATATCAAGAGAAAAGAGTTGACTATTCCAGATCTTAGCAAATTTTCACCAGTGCCAGTTAGATTGATTGGCAGGTGTGCTTTATGTTCCCAAAACACTTGATGTGACTTTCAAAAATATGTTAGTAACAGTTCTATTATGTAGCTTAGACTGACATTTTTGTTTCTCTTTAAGGAAAGGAGATATTGTGTAATTGCTTTTTGGTACATATGGGAGGAGAAAGTGAGGACTGCAGATGCTGGAGATCGGAGCTGAAAATGTGTTGCTGGAAAAGCGCAGCAGGTCAGGCAGCATCCGAGGAACAGGAGATTCGACGTTTCGGGCATAATTCCTGAAGAAGGGCTTATGCCCGAAACGTCGATTCTCCTGTTCCTTGGATGCTGCCTGACCTGCTGTGCTTTTCCAGCAACATATTTTCAGTTTTGGTACATATGACTTAACACACTGATTAACACATTTCTGAATGTGTAACTCAATTGGTATTCATCACCATAGATTGTGTTGCAAATTAATTCATGATATTGTAGTTGTACTCTCCTGAAATCCAGTTATTCTTCAACAAAGAAGTGTCAATTTATCTTACTGTTTGGTAATGGGTAATTCTCCAAAAATGCCGTAATTGTGTTCCACTGAAATGTTGCTTAATAGACATCGTGGGGCCTATGGGAAAAGTGAGGTCAGGGGCAGACTAGCAAAAAACATCACTCACGATTGCTCAAAAATCACCTAGTGTACTCAATGTACAGCACAGCCTGAATGAAGGTTGAAATCATATTTATAAATGGAAACAAAACTAAATTTAAGACAGTACATTTAAAAAATGAGAGAACCACTCTCTGTACAGTATCTCTCCCAGAAAGCTGTTCTGTCAGCAGCTGATTTTGGCACAAGCGCAGAACGGCATGAAGACAGTTGGTGACATCGTGTATGTGCAGAAGGGTGTGGGGATTTCGGCGCTGACATTGCGTATGTGCAGAACGGTGTGGGGATTTTAGCGCCGAACGGTGTGGGGATTTCAGCGCAGACATTGCGTATGTGCAGAACAGTGTGGAGATATCGGCGCGAACATCGCGTATGTGCAGAACGGTGTGGGCATTTCGGCGCTGACATCGCGCATGTGCAGAACAGTGTGGAGATATTGGCGCGAACATCGCGTATGTGCAGAACAGTGGGGAGATATCGGCGCAGACATCGCGTATGTGCAGAACGGTGTGGGGATTTTAGCGCAGACTTCGCGTTTGCGCCGAACGGTGTGGGGATTTCAGCGCAGACATCGCGTATGCGCAGAATGGTGTGGGGATTTCGGCGCAGACATCGCGTATGCGCAGAACGGTGTGGGGATTTCAGCGCAGACATCGCATATGTGCAGAACGGTGCGGGGATTTTGGCGCAGACATCGCGTATGCGCAGAACGGTGTGGGGATTTCGGCGCAGACATCGTGTATGTGCAGAACAGTGTGGAGATTTCAGCGTAGACATCGCGTACGTGCAGAACGGTGTGGGGATGTTGGCGCTGACATCGTGTATGTACAGAACAGTGTGGGGATTTTAGCGCAGACATCGCGTATGCGCAGTACGGTGTGGGGATTTCGGCGCAGACATTGCGTACGTGCAGAATGGTGTGGAGATTTCGGCGCAGACGTCGTGTATGTGCAGAACAGTGTGGAGATTTCGGTGCAGATATCGCGTATGCGCAGTACGGTGTGGGGATTTCGGCGCAGGCATTGCGTACGTGCAGAACGGTGTGGAGATTTTGGCGCAGACATCGCGTATGTGCAGAACAGTGTGGAGATATCGGCGCAGACATCGCGTATGTGCAGAATGGTGTGGGGGTTTCGGCGCAGACATCGCGTATGTACAGAACAGTGTTGGGATTTTGGCGCAGACATCGCGTATGTGCAGAGCGGTGTGCAGATTTCAGCGCTGACATCATGTATGTGCAGAAAGGTGTAGAGATTTTGGCGCTGACATTGCATATGTGCAGAATGGTGTGGGGATTTCGGCGCTGACATCGCGTATGTGCAGAACGGTGTGGGGATTTCGGCGCAGACATCGCTTATGCGCAGAATGGTGTGGGGATTTTGGCACAGCCATCGCGTATGCGCAGAACGGTGTGGGAACTTTGGCGCTGACATCGCATATGTGCAGAACGGTGTGGGGATTTCGGCGCAGACATCGCTTATGCGCAGAATGGTGTGGGGATTTTGGCACAGCCATCGCGTATGCGCAGAACGGTGTGGGAACTTTGGCGCTGACATCGCGTATGCGCAGAGCGGTGTGCAGATTTCAGCGCTGACATCGTGTATGTGCAGAAAGGTGTAGAGATTTTGGCGCTGACATTGCATATGTGCAGAACGGTGTGGGGATTTCGGCGCTGACATCGCGTATGTGCAGAACGGTGTGGGGATTTCGGCGCTGACATTGCGTATGTGCAGAACGGTGTGGAGATTTCGGCGCTGACATCGCGAATGTGCAGAACGGTGTGGGGATTTTGGTGCTGACATTGCGTATGTGCAGAACGGAGTGGGCATTTCGGCGCTGACATCGCATATGCGCAGAACAGTGTGGGGATTTCGGCACTGACATCGCGTATGTGCAGAATGGTGTGGGGATTTCGGCGCTGACATTGCGTATGTGCAGAGCGGTGTGGGGATTTCGGCGCAGACATCGCTTATGCGCAGAATGGTGTGGGGATTTTGGCACAGCCATCGCGTATGCGCAGAACAGTGTGGGAACTTTGGCGCTGACATCACGTATGCGCAGAACGGTGTGGGGATTTCGGCACAGACATCGCGTATGCGCAGAATGGAGTGGGGATTTTGGCGCAAACATCGTGCATGTGCAGAATGGTGTGGGGATTTCGGCACAGACATCGCGTATGTGCAGAACGGTGCGGAGATTTCGGCGCAGACATCATGTAAGTGCAGAATGGTGTGGAGATTTCGGTGCTGACATCGCGTATGTGCAGAACAGTGTGGAGACTTGCGTGCAGACATCGTGTATGTGCAGAATGGTGTGGGGATTTCGGCGCAGACATCATGTATGTACAGAACAGTGTGGAGATTTCGGCGCTGACATCGCGTATGTGCAGAACGGTGTGGGGATTTTGGTGCTGACATCGCGTATGTGCAGAAGGGTGTGGGGATTTCGGCGCTGACATTGCCTATGTGCAGAACGGTGTGGAGATTTCGGCGCAGACATCGCGTATGTGCAGAACAGTGTGGAGATTTCGGCGCAGACATCGCGTATGTGCAGAACGGTGTGGGGATTTCGGCACAGACATCGCGTATGTGCAGAATGGTGTGGAGATTTCAGCGCAAACATCGCGTATGTGCAGAACGGTGTGGGGATTTCGGCGCAAACATCGCGTATGTGCAGAATGGTGTGGGGATTTCGGCACAGCCATCGCGTATGCGCAGAACGGTGTGGGAACTTTGGCGCTGACATCGCGTATGCGCAGAACGGTGTGGGGATTTCGGCACAGACATCGTGTATGCGCAGAACGGTGTGGAGATTTCGGCACAGACATCGTGTATGCGCAGAACGGTGTGGAGATTTCAGCGCAGACATCATGTAAGCGCAGAATGGTGTGGAGATTTCGGTGCTGACATCGCGTATGTGCAGAACAGTGTGGAGACTTGCGCGCAGACATCGCGTATGTGCAGAATGGTGTGGGGATTTCGGCGCTGACATCGCGTATGTGCAGAACGGTGTGGGGATTTTGGTGCTGACATCGCGTATGTGCAGAAGGGTGTGGGGATTTCGGTGCTGACATTGCGTATGTGCAGAACGGTGTGGGGATTTCGGCGCAGACATCGCGTATGTGCAGAACGGTGTGGAGATTTCGGCGCAGACATCGCGTATGTGCAGAACAGTGTGGGGATTTCGGCTCAGACATCGCGTATGTGCGGAACGGTGTGGGGATTTCGGCACAGACATCGCGTATGTGCAGAATGGTGTGGAGATTTCAGCACAAACATCGCGTATGTGCAGAACGGTGTGGGGCTTTCGGTGCTGACATCGCGTATGTGCAGAACGGTGTGGGGATTTCAGCGCAGACATCATGTAAGCGCAGAATGGTGTGGAGATTTCGGTGCTGACATCGCGTATGTGCAGAACAGTGTGGAGACTTGCGCGCAGACATCGCGTATGTGCAGAATGGTGTGGGGATTTCGGCGCAGACATCATGTATGTACAGAACAGTGTGTAGATTTCGGCGCTGACATCGCGTTTGTGCAGAACGGTGTGGGGATTTTGGTGCTGACATCGCGTATGTGCAGAAGGGTGTGGGGATTTCGGCGCTGACATTGCGTATGTGCAGAACGGTGTGGGGATTTCGGCGCAGACATCGTGTATGTGCAGAACGGTGTGGAGATTTCGGCGCAGATATCGCGTATGTGCAGAACAGTGTGGGGATTTCAGCTCAGACATCGCGTATGTGCGGAACGGTGTGGGGATTTCGGCACAGACATCGCGTATGTGCAGAATGGTGTGGAGATTTCAGCGCAAACATCGCGTATGTGCAGAATGGTGTGGAGATTTCGGCACTGACATCGCGTTTGCGCAGAACGGTGTGGGGATTTCGGCGCTGACATCGCGTTTGCGCAGTACGGTGTGGGGATTTCAGCGCAGACATCGCGTACGTGCAGAACGGTGTGGAGATTTCGGCGCAGACATCGTGTATGTGCAGAACAGTGTGGAGATTTCGGTGCAGACATCGCGTATGTGCAGAATGGAGTGGGGATTTCGGCGCAGACATCGCGTATGTGCAGAACGGTATGGAGATTTCGGCGCTGACATCGTGTACGTGCAAAACGGTGTGGAGATTTTGGCGCAGACATCGTGTATGTGCAGAACAGTGTGGGGATTTTGGCACAGCCATCGCGTATGCGCAGAACAGTGTGGGAACTTTGGCGCTGACATCGCGTATGCGCAGAACGGTGTGGGGATTTCGGCACAGACATCGCGTATGCGCAGAATGGAGTGGGGATTTTGGCGCAAACATCGTGCATGTGCAGAATGGTGTGGGGATTTCGGCACAGACATCGCGTATGTGCAGAACGGTGCGGAGATTTCGGCGCAGACATCATGTAAGTGCAGAATGGTGTGGAGATTTCGGTGCTGACATCGCGTATGTGCAGAACAGTGTGGAGACTTGCGTGCAGACATCGTGTATGTGCAGAATGGTGTGGGGATTTCGGCGCAGACATCATGTATGTACAGAACAGTGTGGAGATTTCGGCGCTGACATCGCGTATGTGCAGAACGGTGTGGGGATTTTGGTGCTGACATCGCGTATGTGCAGAAGGGTGTGGGGATTTCGGCGCTGACATTGCCTATGTGCAGAACGGTGTGGAGATTTCGGCGCAGACATCACATATGTGCAGAACGGTGTGGAGATTTCGACGCAGACATCGCGTATGTGCAGAACAGTGTGGGGATTTCGGCGCAGACATCGCGTATGTGCAGAACGGTGTGGGGATTTCGGCACAGACATCGCGTATGTGCAGAATGGTGTGGAGATTTCAGCGCAAACATCGCGTATGTGCAGAACGGTGTGGGGATTTCGGCGCAAACATCGCGTATGTGCAGAAGGGTGTGGGGATTTCGGCACAGCCATCGCGTATGCGCAGAACGGTGTGGGAACTTTGGCGCTGACATCGCGTATGCGCAGAACGGTGTGGGGATTTCGGCACAGACATCGTGTATGCGCAGAACGGTGTGGAGATTTCAGCGCAGACATCATGTAAGCGCAGAATGGTGTGGAGATTTCGGTGCTGACATCGCGTATGTGCAGAACAGTGTGGAGACTTGCGCGCAGACATCGCGTATGTGCAGAATGGTGTGGGGATTTCGGCGCTGACATCGCGTATGTGCAGAACGGTGTGGGGATTTTGGTGCTGACATCGCGTATGTGCAGAAGGGTGTGGGGATTTCGGTGCTGACATTGCGTATGTGCAGAACGGTGTGGGGATTTCGGCGCAGACATCGCGTATGTGCAGAACGGTGTGGAGATTTCGGCGCAGACATCGCGTATGTGCAGAACAGTGTGGGGTTTTCGGCTCAGACATCGCGTATGTGCGGAACGGTGTGGGGATTTCGGCACAGACATCGCGTATGTGCAGAATGGTGTGGAGATTTCAGCACAAACATCGCGTATGTGCAGAACGGTGTGGGGCTTTCGGTGCTGACATCGCGTATGTGCAGAATGGTGTGGGGATTTCGGCGCAGACATCATGTATGTACAGAACAGTGTGTAGATTTCGGCGCTGACATCGCGTATGTGCAGAACGGTGTGGGGATTTTGGTGCTGACATCGCGTATGTGCAGAAGGGTGTGGGGATTTCGGCGCTGACATTGCGTATGTGCAGAACGGTGTGGGGATTTCGGCGCAGACATCGTGTATGTGCAGAACGGTGTGGAGATTTCGGCGCAGACATCGCATATGTGCAGAACAGTGTGGGGATTTTGGCGCAGACATCGCGTATGTGCAGAACGGTGTGGGGATTCCGGCGCAGACATCATGTATGTGCAGAACAGTGTTGGGATTTTGGCGCAGACATTGTGTATGTGCAGAACGGTGTGGGGATTTCGGTGCTGACAATGCGTATGTGCAGAGCGGTGTGGGGATTTCGGCGCAGACATCGCGTATGTACAGAACAGTGTGGAGATTTTAGCGCAGACATCGTGTATGTGCAGAACGGTGTGGGGATTTCGGTGCTGACATCGCGTATGTGTAGAACGGTGTGGGGAATTCGGCACTGACATCGCGTTTGCGCAGAACGGTGTGGGGATTTCGGCGCTGACATCGCGTTTGCGCAGTACGGTGTGGGGATTTCGGCACAGTCATCGCGTATGCGCAGTACAGTGTGGGGATTTCGGCACAGTCATCGCGTATGCGCAGAACGGTGTGGGGATTTGGGCGCAGACATCGCGTGTGCGCAGAATGGAGTGGAGATTTTGGCGCTGACATTGCGTATGTGCTGAACGGTGTGGGCATTTCAGCGCTGACATCGCGTATGTGCAGAACAGTGTGGAGATTTTAGCGCAGACATCTCGTATGCGCAGTGTGGTGTGGGGATTTCGGCGCAGACATCGCGTATGTGCAGAACAGTGTGGGGATTTCGGTGCTGATATCGCGTATGTGCAGAATGGTGTGGGGATTTCGGTGCTGACATCGCGTATGTGTAGAACGGTGTGGGGAAATCAGCGCTGACATCGCGTTTGCGCAGAACGGTGTGTGGATTGTGGCGCTGACATCGCGTATGTGCAGAACGGTGTGGGCATTTCGGCGCTGACATCACGTTTGCGCAGAATGGTGTGGGGATTTCGGCACAGTCATCGCGTATGCGCAGTACAGTGTGGGGATTTCGGCACAGTCATCGCGTATGCGCAGAATGGTGTGGGGATTTGGGCGCAGACATCGCGTGTGCGCAGAATGGAGTGGGGATTTCGGCGCAGACATCGTGTATGTGCAGAATGGTGTGGGGATTTCGGCGCAGACATCGCATATGTGCAGAACAGTGTGGAGGTTTTAGCGCAGACATCTCGTATGTGCAGAATGGTGTGGGGATTTCGGCGCTGACATCGCGTATGTGCAGAACGGTGTGGGGATTTTGGTGCTGACATCGCGTATGTGCAGAAGGGTGTGGGGATTTCGGTGCTGACATTGCGTATGTGCAGAACGGTGTGGGGATTTCGGCGCAGACATCGCGTATGTGCAGAACGGTGTGGAGATTTCGGCGCAGACATCGCGTATGTGCAGAACAGTGTGGGGATTTCGGCTCAGACATCGCGTATGTGCGGAACGGTGTGGGGATTTCGGCACAGACATCGCGTATGTGCAGAATGGTGTGGAGATTTCAGCACAAACATCGCGTATGTGCAGAACGGTGTGGGGCTTTCGGTGCTGACATCGCGTATGTGCAGAACGGTGTGGGGATTTCAGCGCAGACATCATGTAAGCGCAGAATGGTGTGGAGATTTCGGTGCTGACATCGCGTATGTGCAGAACAGTGTGGAGACTTGCGCGCAGACATCGCGTATGTGCAGAATGGTGTGGGGATTTCGGCGCAGACATCATGTATGTACAGAACAGTGTGTAGATTTCGGCGCTGACATCGCGTTTGTGCAGAACGGTGTGGGGATTTTGGTGCTGACATCGCGTATGTGCAGAAGGGTGTGGGGATTTCGGCGCTGACATTGCGTATGTGCAGAACGGTGTGGGGATTTCGGCGCAGACATCGTGTATGTGCAGAACGGTGTGGAGATTTCGGCGCAGATATCGCGTATGTGCAGAACAGTGTGGGGATTTCAGCTCAGACATCGCGTATGTGCGGAATGGTGTGGGGATTTCGGCACAGACATCGCGTATGTGCAGAATGGTGTGGAGATTTCAGCGCAAACATCGCGTATGTGCAGAATGGTGTGGAGATTTCGGCACTGACATCGCGTTTGCGCAGAACGGTGTGGGGATTTCGGCGCTGACATCGCGTTTGCGCAGTACGGTGTGGGGATTTCAGCGCAGACATCGCGTACGTGCAGAACGGTGTGGAGATTTCGGCGCAGACATCGTGTATGTGCAGAACAGTGTGGAGATTTCGGTGCAGACATCGCGTATGTGCAGAATGGAGTGGGGATTTCGGCGCAGACATCGCGTATGTGCAGAACGGTATGGAGATTTCGGCGCTGACATCGTGTACGTGCAAAACGGTGTGGAGATTTTGGCGCAGACATCGTGTATGTGCAGAACAGTGTGGGGATTTTGGCACAGCCATCGCGTATGCGCAGAACAGTGTGGGAACTTTGGCGCTGACATCGCGTATGCGCAGAACGGTGTGGGGATTTCGGCACAGACATCGCGTATGCGCAGAATGGAGTGGGGATTTTGGCGCAAACATCGTGCATGTGCAGAATGGTGTGGGGATTTCGGCACAGACATCGCGTATGTGCAGAACGGTGCGGAGATTTCGGCGCAGACATCATGTAAGTGCAGAATGGTGTGGAGATTTCGGTGCTGACATCGCGTATGTGCAGAACAGTGTGGAGACTTGCGTGCAGACATCGTGTATGTGCAGAATGGTGTGGGGATTTCGGCGCAGACATCATGTATGTACAGAACAGTGTGGAGATTTCGGCGCTGACATCGCGTATGTGCAGAACGGTGTGGGGATTTTGGTGCTGACATCGCGTATGTGCAGAAGGGTGTGGGGATTTCGGCGCTGACATTGCCTATGTGCAGAACGGTGTGGAGATTTCGGCGCAGACATCACATATGTGCAGAACGGTGTGGAGATTTCGACGCAGACATCGCGTATGTGCAGAACAGTGTGGGGATTTCGGCGCAGACATCGCGTATGTGCAGAACGGTGTGGGGATTTCGGCACAGACATCGCGTATGTGCAGAATGGTGTGGAGATTTCAGCGCAAACATCGCGTATGTGCAGAACGGTGTGGGGATTTCGGCGCAAACATCGCGTATGTGCAGAAGGGTGTGGGGATTTCGGCACAGCCATCGCGTATGCGCAGAACGGTGTGGGAACTTTGGCGCTGACATCGCGTATGCGCAGAACGGTGTGGGGATTTCGGCACAGACATCGTGTATGCGCAGAACGGTGTGGAGATTTCAGCGCAGACATCATGTAAGCGCAGAATGGTGTGGAGATTTCGGTGCTGACATCGCGTATGTGCAGAACAGTGTGGAGACTTGCGCGCAGACATCGCGTATGTGCAGAATGGTGTGGGGATTTCGGCGCTGACATCGCGTATGTGCAGAACGGTGTGGGGATTTTGGTGCTGACATCGCGTATGTGCAGAAGGGTGTGGGGATTTCGGTGCTGACATTGCGTATGTGCAGAACGGTGTGGGGATTTCGGCGCAGACATCGCGTATGTGCAGAACGGTGTGGAGATTTCGGCGCAGACATCGCGTATGTGCAGAACAGTGTGGGGTTTTCGGCTCAGACATCGCGTATGTGCGGAACGGTGTGGGGATTTCGGCACAGACATCGCGTATGTGCAGAATGGTGTGGAGATTTCAGCACAAACATCGCGTATGTGCAGAACGGTGTGGGGATTCCGGCGCAGACATCATGTATGTGCAGAACAGTGTTGGGATTTTGGCGCAGACATTGTGTATGTGCAGAACGGTGTGGGGATTTCGGTGCTGACAATGCGTATGTGCAGAGCGGTGTGGGGATTTCGGCGCAGACATCGCGTATGTACAGAACAGTGTGGAGATTTTAGCGCAGACATCGTGTATGTGCAGAACGGTGTGGGGATTTCGGTGCTGACATCGCGTATGTGTAGAACGGTGTGGGGAATTCGGCACTGACATCGCGTTTGCGCAGAACGGTGTGGGGATTTCGGCGCTGACATCGCGTTTGCGCAGTACGGTGTGGGGATTTCGGCACAGTCATCGCGTATGCGCAGTACAGTGTGGGGATTTCGGCACAGTCATCGCGTATGCGCAGAACGGTGTGGGGATTTGGGCGCAGACATCGCGTGTGCGCAGAATGGAGTGGAGATTTTGGCGCTGACATTGCGTATGTGCAGAACGGTGTGGGCATTTCAGCGCTGACATCGCGTATGTGCAGAACAGTGTGGAGATTTTAGCGCAGACATCTCGTATGCGCAGTGTGGTGTGGGGATTTCGGCGCAGACATCGCGTATGTGCAGAACAGTGTGGGGATTTCGGTGCTGATATCGCGTATGTGCAGAATGGTGTGGGGATTTCGGTGCTGACATCGCGTATGTGTAGAACGGTGTGGGGAAATCAGCGCTGACATCGCGTTTGCGCAGAACGGTGTGTGGATTGTGGCGCTGACATCGCGTATGTGCAGAACGGTGTGGGCATTTCGGCGCTGACATCACGTTTGCGCAGAATGGTGTGGGGATTTCGGCACAGTCATCGCGTATGCGCAGTACAGTGTGGGGATTTCGGCACAGTCATCGCGTATGCGCAGAATGGTGTGGGGATTTGGGCGCAGACATCGCGTGTGCGCAGAATGGAGTGGGGATTTCGGCGCAGACATCGTGTATGTGCAGAATGGTGTGGGGATTTCGGCGCAGACATCGCATATGTGCAGAACAGTGTGGAGGTTTTAGCGCAGACATCTCGTATGCGCAGTGCGGTGTGGGGATTTCGGTGCAGACATCGCGTACGTGCAAAACGGTGTGGAGGTTTCGGTGCAGACATCGCGTACGTGCAGAACGGTGTGCGGATTTCGATGCTGACATCGCGTATGTGTAGAACGGTGTGGGGAATTCGGCGCTGACATCGCGTTTGTGCAGTACGGTGTGGGGATTTCAGCACTGACATCGCGTATGCGCAGAACAGTGTTGGGATTTCGGCATTGACATCGCGCATGTGCAGAACGGTGTGGGGATTTCGGCGCTGACATTGCGTATGTGCAGAACGGTGTGGGCATTTCGGCGCTGACATTGCGTATGTGCAGAACGGTGTGGGCATTTCGGCGCTGACATCACGTTTGCGCAGAATGGTGTGGGGATTTCGGCGCTGACATTGCGTATGTGCTGAACGGTGTGGGGATTTCGGCGCTGACATTGCGTATGTGCAGAACGGTGTGGGGATTTCGGCGCAGACATCATGTATGTGCAGAATGGTGTGGGGATTTCGGCACAGACATCGCATATGTGCAGAACAGTGTGGAGATTTTAGCGCAGACATCGCGTACGTGCAGAACGGTGTTGAGATTTCGGCGCCTACATCGCGTATGTGCAGAACAATGTAGAGATATCGGCGCAGACATCGCATATGTGCAGAATGGAGTGGAGAATTTGGCGCTGACATCGCGTATGTGCAGAACGGTGTGGGGATTTCGGCGCAGACATCGCGTATGTACAGAACAGTGTTGGGATTTTGGCGCAGACATCGCGTATGTGCAGAACAGTGTGGAGATTTCGGCACTGACATCGCGTATGTGCAGACCGGTGTGAGGATATCAGCGCAGACATCGCGTATGCACAGAACGGTGTGGGGATTTTGGCGCAGACATCGTGTATGTGCAGAACGGTGTGGGGATATCGGCGCTGACATCTCGTATGCGCAGAACGGTGTAGAGATATTGGTGCAGACATCGAGTATGCATAGAATGATGTGGAGATTTCGGCTCAGACATCGCGTATGCGCAGTACGGTGTGGAGATTTCGAAGCTGACATCAGCACATGTGCAGAACCGAGTGTACGAACAGCTCTGCGCTGGAATCGCACTATTGTGAACGCAGGTTCGTGTTCTCGAAAATACCATTCCTAATTCTTCAGTGATGTTATAGCTAAATCGCGCTGCCAAAACATGCATTATCCCAGAATTACCTGTACATGTGCGTTAAGAGCAAATCGCACGAGATGGAGTAAAACTGTCTTTATTATCATTTTAATGGCCAAGAAGTCAATTGGTAAAGGATAAAACAGAGCCAATCCTTGCACACTTTAACGAATATTTGTTCACAGAAATACAGATAACGAAGATGCACTCCAAGAGCCAAACCCAATTCCAGTCCTCTGCACGGTGGCACAGTGGTTAGCACTGCTGCCTCTCAGCGCCAGGGACCTGGGTTCAATTCCCACCTCGGGCACCTGTCTGTGTGGAGTTTGCCCATTCTCCCTGTGTCTGCATGGGTTTCCTCTGGGTGCTCCGGTTTCCTCCCACAATCCAAAGGTGTGCAGATGAGGTGAATTGGCCTTGCTAAATTCCCTGTAGTGTTAGGTGCTGGGGTAAACGTAGGGGAATGGATCTGGGTGGGTTGCTCTTCAGAGAGTCAGTGTAGACTTGTTGGGCCAAAGGGCCTATTTCCATACTGTAGGGAATTGAATCTAATCTAATCAGAAACAACATTGGAAATGGCTGGAAAGACTCTGTGGGGTTAACATTTCGGGTCCAGTGACCCTTCTTTAGAATTGGTCCAGCTCTCGCATCCAGTTTGACCCCGATACATCCCCTTGTCCAATCCCCTTCTTTCAAATGCCTCTACCCCTGAGAGGTTCACCTCATGGAACCATTCATTTCCCTCCGGCTTTCTTGTCCTCTTTGCACTGTAATTCCCAGTAATTGTTCCCCTCTTTTCCCTGTAATTGTCCCCTTGGCCTTCCGGTTATCTGCATTTGATCTCTGGGATCCTTCTGTCGACCCAAGCAATCATGTGCTTTCATTCCATACCCTCCCTGACTCCACTGAATGTCCCAGTTTTAACTGCACCATTGAGGTTTACTTTGCATACCACCTTTACCCCCACCTCCATCCACCTATTGCACTCTCAGCAACCCTCTCCCCAGCCCCAGCCCCCTCCCATTTATCTCTCCACCCCCGAGGCTCTCAGCCTCATTCCTGATGAAGGGTTCTTGCCGGAAACGTCGATTCTCCTGCTCCTCAGATGCTGCCTGACCTGCTGTGCTTTTCCAGCACCCCACATTTGGCATCTTTCCATCCTGCCCCGGCCAGCCCTGCTGCAGTGAGCCAGTCTCCCGGGCACCATGAATCCTGAATAACGGCATAACAATGAAGATGTCTCATTCAGAAGCCTGAAACTGTGTGTATTTGCCTGAACATCCAACAGGCGGTCTCTGTGTCCAGCTACGCACCTCATACGTATGGTTGGGTTTGTGAAGGCACATCCTTCTCACTCATTACTAACAAGACTGGGACTGTGCACAGAATTGCAGAGACCTGGTGATTTAAGGAATATTCATGACATACAAATGAATTCAAAAGGTCTTGCTGCCCATCAATGTCAGCAAGGCTGCCCCACCTGAACCTTCCAACCATCTTGGTACAAACTTTAACCTGCCATAGGCAATCTGAAGTTTGAACTTCTGCTTTATTATGTTTCCCCTCCCACACTCCTGCCTGCTCCAGCACTGGTTATTGTGCTTTTGCTATTTTTTGGATTTTGTTGATGGCTATTTTTCTTACATTAGATTAGATTACTTACAGTGTGGAAACAGGCCCTTCGGCCCAACAAGTCCACACCGCCCCGCCGAAGCGCAACCCACCCATACCCCTACATTTACCCCTTACCTAACACTACGGACAATTTAGCATGGCCAATTCACCTGACCTGCACATCTTTGGACTGTGGGAGGAAACTGGAGCACCCGGAGGAAACCCACACAGACACGGGGAGAACGTGCAAACTCCACACAGTCAGTCGCCTGTGTGGAGAATTGAACCCGGGTCTCTGACGCTGTGAGGCAGCAGTGCTAACCACTGTGCCACCGTGCCGCCCACAGTGATTACATTTGAAAAGTATTTTATAACGAGAAAGTAGGTTGGGCTATCCTCAGCTTACGAATGCAATTTTTCCTACATGGTGTTTATGTTGACGGCACTGAGCTCTCACTTTCCACCACCTCTCTCGCCATCTCAATTGCCCTTTGATGTCTGACAGATTGAGTAAGATCCAGTACTGGATTAAAAACTAGTTCCTCAATCAATAATGGGGAAGGACTGAAAACCCCATATATGGACCTCACCACAAACTGATTCCCTTTTCCCCATGGTTACTGTCTTAAACTGAAATGAAAAAAATCATAACCTTTGATATCCATGCTGAACCTTTGACCCCAGAACAGCGCCACTGCAAAGCTCCCATCTCCCCTTTCACTAGGAGATAGTCCACCTCCACCTCTGCTGACATTAAAGGTAGATGATGACACAGTGGTATCCTTGCAACACGAGTAATTCAGAGATCCTGGTAATATTCTGAGGATCCAAGTTCAAATCGCAGCTTGACAGATGGTAGAATGCGAATCAAATATAATTTGCAATTAGAAAGTCAAATGATAATCTTAAAACCATTATCAATTGTTGTAAAACCTCATCTGACTCACTAATGTCCTTCAGGGAAGAAAGAACTTTCATCCTTTCTGAGAATGGTCTACATGTGACTCCAGACCCACAGAAATGTGGTTCACTCTTAACTCACCTTTGAAGTGGCCTAGCAAGCCATTTAGCTGATCACACTACAGTCTCAAAAAAATAAATGAAACCAGATGGACCATCGGACATTGATGGAGACACCAGAAGGCACAAGAGCCCTATTTACTTTGCAAGGTCCTCCTGGGATCTAGGTCCAAAAATGGGGGGGAGAGCTGTCTAACAGATTTGTAAAGTGACAGCCAAAATTGTAGCCACAAAGTCATTTCTTACTCAAAACATCTCAGACACCACATTATCATCCCTCCCAGTCCCATTGGCCGGGCAGAATCAGCTGCCATGGTGGCACAGTGGTACACAGTTGGGAAGGTGTTGCACTGGGAGACCTCAACGTTGGCTCTGGGCCCAGTGTAGTCTCATGGTGTCAATGGGTGAGGATACCTCCTGTTGACAAGCACATGGTGCGCCCTGCCAGCTGACGAATCAGTTCTCTTTCATGTTGAACACAACTTGGAGGAAACACTGAGGTTGGCAAGGACAGAGAATGTACTCGGGGTGGGGGAGTTTCAATGTTCATTGCCAGAGGGGCTTGGCCACAGTGCTATGTTAGGGACATAATTGGTATACTGGAGGTATATGCAGGTGTGAGGGAACTGGCAAGGCACATAAACATCCTCACCAGTCTGCCTGCAGCAAATGTATCTGTGCATGACAGGAGAAATAGGAGTCCTTATGAAGACTGTCTTCCCATTGAGGATACCCTTCATCTTGCTGTGTGGCACTATCACCATGCTAAATGCAACAGACTTCAAACAAACTAGCAGCTCAAGACTGGCATCCATGAGGTGGGCCTTCAACAGCGACAGACTTGTAGTCCAGTATAAACTCATGGCTTGCATAGTTCCCCCACTCACCCACCACCATGAAGTCAAGCAATCAACCTTGGTTCGGTCAAGAGTTCAGGAGGGGCAAGTGAGGAGCAGGCAGTACCAAAATTAAAGAAGTTTCAAGCTAGCAGAGCTACAAAACCTGTGTGTCAGAAAGTATAAGCAGCAAGTGATGGATGGAGCTAAGTGATCCCACAACCAGTGGATCAGAACTAAACTCTGTAGTCCTGCTATCTCCAGCTGTGAATGGGGTGAATAATTTAACAAGTAAAGTATCTTCGAACCTGTTTCCAGATTCTAGCCTATTCCATGAAAATAACATGGTGGCTTGACCAGGCAGGAGTTTGATTAGATTAAAATAGATTCTCTGCAGTGTGTAAACGGGCCCTTCGGCTCAACAAGTCCACACCGACCCGCGGAAGAGTAACCCAACCCCCTCTGACTAATGCACCTAACACTACGGACAATTTAGCATGGCCAATTCACCCTAACCTGCACATCTTTGGACTGTGGGAGGAAACAGGAGGAAACCCACGCAGACACAGGGAGAATGTGCAAATGCCACACAGTCAGTCGCCCGAGGCTGGAATCGAACCTGGGACCCTGTTGCTGTGAGGCAGCAGTGCTAACCACTGAGCCACTGTAAATTGACCAATCACCATCCTTGCATTGATGACTGGAATCCAGGCCTTTGTTTTGTTATGTCCCTCCTGCTTCCCACAACCACCTCAGTATCTTCTTTTCGACAGTACCTTTAGCTCCACCCACCATTGATTGTCCCCAGTAGACCGTTATGAATAGTGGGAAGTGTTACTGAAACAAGTTGCCGAATGGAGATAAGTATCCCCTCAGAAGGAAATCGAAAGAACTAAGAATTACCATGGGCCTTTTTGTTAATATTCTCAAGCATTGTATTGCAGGGGGCTTTGGCTTAAAAATTGCGTGAGTACTGCAAACAGCCATGGCATCTCATAGATCTTAGAACATAGAACATTACAGCGCAGTACAGGCCCTTCGGTCCTCGATGTTGCGCCGACCTGTCATACCAATCTGAAGCCCATCTATCCTACACTATTCCCTGTACGTCCATATGCTTGTCCAATGACGACTTAAATGAAATTAAAGTTGGCGAATCTACTACCGTTGCCAGGCAAAGCATTCCACACCCTTACTACTCTCTGAGTAAAGAAGATCTCAGTTTGTGAGCAACATGGGCTTAGTGCTACTGAAGCAGGAAGCATGAAAAATTAAATGCTGCCTGCTCTTTGAGGTGACTGTGGGATTTACACACTACGAAACATGCTGCTGAGTGGCTGGCATAGTTTCAGACTAACCTTCATGGTGCTCTCCATCACTAGAGTAGTTGAGACTGAGTCCAGCTAGCAGCCTGAAACCATAGAAGAAGCTGATCCAACTTCCTGCTTTATCTCACAAACCCTTCTGACAAGAGAACTGCAGCTAGTGAAAGGATCCAATTCTCAGCTTCCTCGGTCCACTCATGACTATGAATCATTCTGATGCTCCAGCTACTAGCTCCGATACCAACTGTCATTGACACTTCAGAGGCCTAGTTAGAGGCAGTGTGAGATACTGGGTAGAGTGGCCAGCAGCATTGGAGGGAGTGCATTGAAGGTTCCTGGGACGGTAGGACTCATGTGTGAAGAGACGTTTGTGTGGTTAGGATTATATTCACTGGAGTTTAGAAGAATGGAGGGGGGCGGAGTCTGATAGAAATCTATATTATTCTAACAGACTAGGCAAGGTGAATGTAGGAAGGATATTCCTAATGATTGGAGGATCCAAGACTAGGGAGTCAAGACACAAGTAGGTAGGTCACCTGAGACGGAGATAAGGAGGAATTTCTTCGCTGAGAGAGTAGTGAGCCTTCGGAATTCTGTGCCAGTGGAAACGCTTGAAGTCAAACATTGAACGTTTTCAAGAAGGAGTGAGAAATAGTCCCTTGGGCTAAAGTGATCAAAGGGGCACAGAGAGAAATGGAAACAACTACAGAGTCATGATCATATTGAATGGCCCACTCCTGCTCCTGTTTTCTATGTGTCTATGGTTTATGAAATGGCACCGTAGGTTTCAGGTCTCAACTGAGTGTGGTTGCCCATGAGTCCTATTACAGGTGATTCAGGTGAGGACTTTGATGGGGTGACAAACAATGAAATGCTGACGGGTATGCGCACAGAAATACCTTTCTCCTGAGCACCTCATCAAATACCCAGGGGAAAGAAGAATTCCGTCATGAGGGCACGTTACAGAAATGAAAATTGCAGCCTTGGGTTTCTTTCAATTGAGATGCAGAATGTGTTCACTCGGAAGATATGTTAAATGAGAAGACACTTTTATTTTGCAAAGTGAGGGAAAGAAAAGCATTCATTATACCACACAAAAGCCAGTTTTAAACCAGTTGTTTACTTACAGTTCTTTATTGTTTAATTGGCATGAGATTTCAAGTGGTGAAGACTTGCTCCACAATGACTGTCGCATGCGAGCTCTGGCACAGCATCGCCAACAATAACTCCAGCCTTGCAACCACTGCACACTGTGGATAAACAAATAACTCAATCACACAAATCTGTTTCTCAACACCATAGGAATACACAGGCAGCAAGAGCAAACATATCGCAGCATTGCCACAAGGCAAACAGGGCCAGGCAATCTTCTGTGGTGGTAAGCTAACGATGTCGACTGGACTGCAATGTTCCAAGAGTTACAGTCATATCTTGCCTATCTTAAAGTGCCTGGCACATAATGCACAATGGGGTTCAGTCAGATCAGCAGCACTTCAACGTTCATTTTTGACAAAGAGTTAATGCCAACCTGGAAGAAATCGGACTCTGCGATATCTGTGTCCTATGTTAAACAGCAATTTAATGATTTGTCAGATTGGACAGTGAGAGCCTTTTTCCTCGGATGGTAGTGGCTAGCATGGGGGGACAGAGCTTTAACCTGAGGGGTGATATATGTCCGAGGTAGTTTCTTTACTCAGAGAGTAGAAGGGGTGTGGAATGCCCTGCCTGCAACAATAGTAGACTCGCCAACTTTAAGGGCATTTAAATAGTCATTGGATAGACATATGGATGATAATGGAAAAGTGTAGGTTAGATGGGCTTCAGATTGGTTTCACAGGTCGGTGCAACATCGAGGGCTGAAGGGTCTGTACTGAGCTGTAATGTTCTCTGTTCTATTATGATTTCATTGTGCAGTGCTGGTTTGATACCGGCCCTGCCACTTGTGAATAGCAGGTCCATTTACATTATTCCTTAATCTCACAAAACTAAACCATGGTCTAGGAAGTGAAGAACACTGCACCATTGTCAAACAAAGCTAATATGATCTACTTAGTACCTATGCCCTGTATACTTGCAGCAAGACATCCTTGTTCCTGTATTCAAATTCTTTTGCTATGAAGTCCGGCACACAGTTTTCCTTCTTCATTGCCTGCTAAACATCCGGGAGGTGTCAACGCGGTGCTAACAAGCATGTGATGTGGAGGAACTGGTGTTGGACTGGGGTGGACAAAGTTAAAAATCCCACAACACCAGGTTATAGTCCAACAGGTTTATTTGGAAGCAATAGCTTTCGGAGTGCTACTCCTTCAGGTAGCTGAGGAACAGGATCATAAGACACAGAATTTATAGCTAAAGATTACAGTGCCATGCAACTGAAATGATATATTGAACAAACCTAGATTGCTGTTAAGTCTTTCATCTTTTAGAATGGGTTGTAGGTTTTGGTTCATTAAATCCCAGAACTTCTTTTAAGTCACATTCCTCAGATATCTTAAGGTTTTAAAACAAAAGGTGACGTCTCAGCTCAGACAATGTATTAAAGATGTGAGGTTAGATACTGAATGTATCCCAATCTTGAGTCAGACTGGTTCTAATTCCAAAGCAGGCATTTATAAACCATGACATGGATTGACTGCCTGCAGGTTGTGCATGTTTTGAGCAAAATAGACTGTCTCTGTAAATATAATTCTGCAAATACACGTTCACCCCCATAGACTTGGATTAGTGTGTACATGCATGAGAGAGAAAGTGAGAGTGTATGTATGTGAGTGGATGCGTGTGAGTGTGAATGCGTGGAAGAGAGAGAGTATGTCTGCATGTGTGTGTGTGTGTGTGTGTGCGTATGTGTGCGAGTGTGTGTGTGAGAGAGAGTGTGTCTGTGTGTGAGTGTGTGTGTATGTGTGTGAGTGTGTGTGTGTGAGAGAGAGTGTGTTTGTGTGTATGAGAGAGAGTAACTGAGTGTGTGTGGGTGTGAGTGTGTGTGAGAGAGTGTGTGTGTGTGAGCGTGAGTGTATGTGTGTGCGTGAGTGTCTGTGTGTGTGAGAGAGAGTGTGTGAGTGTGTGAGTGTTTGTATGTGTGTCTGTGAGAGAGTGTGTGTTTGTGTGTGAGAGAGTGTGTCTGTGTGTGTGAGTGTGTGTGAGAAAGTGTGTCTGTGTTTGTGGGTGTGAGTGTGTGTGTCTTTGTGTGTGTGTGTGAGAGAGAGTGTCTGCGTGCATGTGTGTGAGAGTGTGTCTTTGTGAGTGTGTGTGTGTGTGAGTGTATGAGTGTGTGTGTGAGTGTGAGAGTGTGTGTGTGAGAGAGTGTGTGTGTGTGTGAGAGTGTATGTGTGTGTGAAAGAGAGAGTGTCTGCGTGTGTGTGTGTGTGTGTCTGTGTGAGTGTGTGTATGAGTGTGTGTGTGCGCGTGTGTGTGAGTGTGTGTGTGTGTGTTTGTGTGTGTGAGAGAGTGTGTGTGAGTGTGTTTGTGAGAGAGTGTGTGTGAGTGTGTCTGTATGTGTATGAGAGAGTGTGTGTGTGAGACAGTGTGTCTGTGTGTGTATGAGTGTGTATGTAAGAGAGTGTGTCTGTGTGTGTGTATGTGTGTGTGTATGTGTATGTATGTGTGTGTATGTGTGTATGTGAGTGTGTGTATGTGTATGTGTGTGAGTGTGTGCATGTGTGTGTGTGAATACGTATGCCTGTGTGTATGTGTATGTATGTGTGTGTGAGTGTGTGTGTATGTATGTGTGTGTGTATGTCTGTGTGTGTGCGTGTGTTAGTGTGTATGTATGTATATGTGTATGTGAGTGTGTATGTATGTGTGTATGTATGTGTGTGTGTGTGAGTATGTGTGTATGCATGTGTGTGTGAGTGTGTATGTATGTATGTATGTATGTGTGTGCATGTGAGTGTGTGTGTGTCTGTGTGTGTGTGTGTGTGTGTATGTATGTGTGTTTGTATGTACGTGTGTGTGTCTGAGTGTGTATGTATGTGTGTGTATGTATATGTGTGTGTGAGTGTGTATATGTGTATGTATGCGTGTATGTGTGTGCATGAGAGAGAGTCTGCAGTACTTCCTGGGCAGCAGAGAAACTATGCCATGGTCTTCACAGCCTGCAACATATTATCGATGAGGATGAGCACCTCACCAAGACCTTCCCCATACCTCCACTTCTCACCTTTAAACAACCACCAAACCTTAAACAGATCATTGTTCGCAGGAAACCGCCAAACTTTCAGGACAACATCTACCACAACACCGGACAACCCTGACATGGCAACCACTGCAAGACATGTCAAAGTGTTAACATGGATACCACCATTACACATGGGGACACCACCCACCATGTACGCAGCTGGTACTTATGTGACTTGGCCAACATTGTCTATCTCATACACTGCGGGCAAGGATGCCCTAAGGCATGGTACATTGGTGAGACCGAGCAGACCGATGAATGGACACCACACAACAATCACCAGATGGGGTGTTCCTTCCCAGTCAGGGAACACTTCAGCGGTCAAGGACATTCTGCCTTGGATCTTTGGGTGTCCATCCTCCAAGGTGGACTTTGGGACAGGCAGCAACACAGAGTTGCCAAGCAGAAGCTGATAGCAAATTTCAATACCCATGAGGATGGCCACAGTCAGGACCTTGGGTTCATGTCACATAACAGGTGACTACACTACACACGGTTTATACTTCTTCACACTCACACACACACTTTATCAAGCTTGCACACATGCAAACACACGCTATATAATGTGCACTCACACTCACAAACACACTCTCACGCTCTCTGTCTCTCTTTCATGCATGCACACATACATTTAGTCTAGGGGGAGAATTTGCATTTAGAGTCATAGAGCACAGAAACAAACCCTTCAGTCCAACTCATCCATGCTAACCAGATATCCTAAACTTTTCTAGTGCCCACCTGCCAGCATTAGCCCATATCCCTCTAACCCCTTCCTATACATATACCCATACAGATGCCCTTTAAATGTTGCTATTGTACCAGCCTCCACCATATCCTCTGGCAGCTCATTCTATACACATTACACACTCTGCGTGAAAAAGTTGCCCCTTAGGTCCCTTTTATAACTTTCCCCTCTCACCCTAAACCCACACCATCTAGTTCTGTACTCCCCCACCCCACCTCTGATGCTCCAGGGAAAACAACCCCAGCCTATTCAACCTCTCCCTATAGGTCAAACCCTCCAACCCTGGCAATATCCTTCTAAATCTTTTTTGAACCCTTTCAAGTTTCACAACATCCTTCCGATAGGAAGGAGATCAGAATTGCAAGCAATATTCCAGAAATGGCCAAACCAATGTCCTGTACAGCCATCACATGATCTCCCATCCCCTGTACTCAGTGCTCTGACCAATAAAGGAAAACATACCAAAAAGCCTTCTTCACTATCCTATCTACCTGCGACTGTACTTTCAAGGAACTATGAACCGGCATTCCAATGTCTCTTTGTTCAACAACACTTCTTAGGACCTTACCATTAAGTGTATAAGTCCTGCTCTGATTTGCTTTTCCAAAAAGGCAGCACCTCACATTGACCTAAATTAAACTCCATCTGCCACTCCTCAGCCAATTGGCCCATCTGATGAAGATCCCGTTGTAATCTGAGGTAACCTTCTTGCAGATACATTCTATTTTGCTCAAAAAGCACACAATCTGCAGGCAGTCAATGCAAGAGTCATCCATGGAATAGTTTATAAATTCATACTTTGGAAGTAAAACCAGTCTGACTCAAGATTGGGCTACAGACTGACTTTAACCTCACATCTTTAATGCATTGTCTGAGCTGAGACGTCACCTTTTGTTATAAAACCTTGAGTTATCTTGAGAATATGACTTTAAAAATGTTCTGGGGTTTACATATTAATGAACCGAGACCTGCAACCCATTCTAAAAGATGAAAGACTTAACAGCAATCTAGGTTTGTTCAATATATCATTTCAGTTGCATGACACTCTAATCTTATGATTCTGTATCTTATGATTCTGTTCCACAGCTACCCGATGAAGGAGCAATGCTCCGAAAGCTAGCGCTTCCAAATAAACCGGTTGGATTCTAATCTGGTGTTGCGTGATTGTTAACTTTGGCTCTATGTGGTATTAAGGAGCCCTAGCAAAACCTTGAATCACGGGAATCCGGCTGTAAGATGCAAGGTGTGTCACATCAACCAACAAAGCTCTAAGTTGTCGATTTTCAATTTCTGTCATCCTGGTCAACGTAAACATTTCCTACTGTGATGCTAAACTCACTTGGACGTGCATTTTCAACAATCCTACTTTTTGTGTGTGTTTTTGGTGATTTTAAAGGAAAGCTATGACCCTCCCAAAACTATACCCTCTGCCAGTCAGCAAGGAAAAGGGAACAGGCTACATGGATAAATCACCATGATTAAGTTCCCCTCCAACTCACACATCACTCCAGGTTTTTAATGTTGCTTGGCCAACATCCTGAAACTTCCTTTTTAAATATGGGAGTTCCACTCATTGCGAGGTCAATGAACTTGCTGGTTCTGAATCCATAAGGAATTGTCTTCGATACTTGAGACTCTGTTACTAAGGAATGACTGCATGTACAAAATTTATGTACCAAATGGGAGATCAATTGACTTTAAAGTCTAAAATCTATGACAAACTGCTATTTGAAATAATTGTGTTATTAAAATGTACATTTTGAAACGTTGCAATAAAAGTAGTATTAGTAAATTTCTTTTCCAAAGCTGGCAAGCTCAGAATAACACAAAAACCATCAGCTTATATCATTTATGCTAGTTTACTGATTCTGAGATGTAAACCCAAAACAAATAGCAAAAATGGAAAAATCCAATGCGGATATAATTATGGAAAACATACAAAAACAAAATAAATTATAGGCAGCAGACATGGAACATAACAAAGAAACAAGCTGAAATATTATAAGTCACAAGAGAATTTAAATAGGGCATTTGGCATTGAAACAATAAATCACCAGACAAGAAAGAATGATACTCAACAAATAACTGCCAAAGGTACACAAAACAAAATCTTTAAAGGAAGATAATTTAGAACACAAACATATATAAATAAATAAAACATAAAACTCTCCAATATATATTGCAAAAGATTCAAATTCAATCAAATTTTGCAAATGTAACTTAACCAAACTATTAATAACTAGCACTTGCAAACATATACAAAGGCACTTTCACCATAAGCTGTTATCCATAAATATGTATGGGGGAAATGAAATTAATGTAATGGGGGTTACAATCAGTGGGTGATTTCTGTGCAGAATATTGGAATCAGGAAGTGATAGGTTTGGGAAGACTACAATATGAACGTGTAATGCGTGTAGTGATGAAAGAAGAATGCAGATCAATTCTGTGCTGAACGTGTCAACCTATCTCTATCCCTATTGAAAGTCAATTAAGACCATAGACATTGAAGCAGAAATGAGACCATTTAGCTCATCGAATCTGTTCTGCCACTCAATCTGAAGTACTCCACTCATGTTCTTCCCCCAATCTAAAACACAGCCATTTACCATTACTGTTTCCTGTTACTTAGACAACTTTGCATCACCATGCTGCCACTGTGCTGTTTATTTCATATACTTTGAATTTTTCTGGCAATCTGTTGTGCAGCACTTTATCAGATGTACTTCTGGTACTTCTCTTTAAGGCCATTATTGTTATCAACTTCTCTTTCAGGCCATCATTGTAATCAAGTTCGTTCTACACAATTTGCTCTAACAAATCCACGTTGTAAATTCTTAATTAATTCTGATTTGTTTGTTAATTTTCTTCTTATTAGTAATATTTCTAAATGCTTTCTCACTTCTCAAGTTACATTGACTGCTTTGTAGTTGCAGGTTGTACCCATAGTGCCTTTCTTCAGGAAGAGGGTAATATTTGCAGGCACCACCCCATACCTAAAGAAGTTTCAAAGGTCTTGACCAGTGTCTCCATGTTTTTCTCTCTTTTCCTTGATTAGTTTTGGATGTTTTGAATCCAGTCATTGAGACTCACCAACATTAAGCATTATGCCTATCTAAAGCCTCCTCTTTACCAATTTGTAGCCCATCCAGTACCCAAATTATATTTTCTTTCATTATGACATTGACAGTGGTAAAGAAGATGCATTTAACATCTCAGTTAAACTTTCTGCTGCTACACATAAATCTCATTTTTGGTCCCTAATTTGCCTCTAATACAGCCCTTTGGATTTCCTTCTGACTGTAATTCGCAAAAACCATGAAACAGCGCTGTTTGATAGTGTGTGACACCCGAAATCCACACGATGGGAAAACTCATCATAAAGCATAACTAAGGAGAGGTGACAAAGTCTCAAAGCTCATAATAAAAATATGACTCAGCACAAATATGCAATGCAAACGGGACTCATAAGTGTTCTGACTAAAACATTTGTTGGAAAAATTGAACAACACTAATGTACTGCCAAACCATATTTTACAATTGGTCCTGCAATTGCCTCTTAGAGGCCATAGTAGACATTCTGTTACTGATGCTGACACAATGTTGCATGAGGATTTTTCTTAAAAGCTTTCATTTTTTAAATATGAACTCCTCTCTGAGAAACTAGATATCTCCTCATTCACTTTAAATGAGAGACCCTTAGAAATTTGTATGCTCCAGTAAGATTGCTTCTCATTCTCCTAAACACTGATGAGTTAAAGACTTATCCCCTTTATCTTGGGAATCAACCTGTGAAACATCTTTGAATTACCTCTGATTGAAAGTATTTCCCTCTCTAAATAAGAAGGTCAAAAGTGGATGCAGTACGTTGGGTATGGTTGCATCAATGCTCTTTACAATTGTAAGAAGACATCCTAATTTAATACATGACTTGGAGGTGCCAGTGTTGGACTAGGGTGGACATAGTTAAAAATCACAAAATACCAGGTTATGGTCTAACAGGTTTATTTGGAAACAAAGCTTTCAGAGTGCCACTGTTTACATATCAAAGAACAGAAACCAGCGTATAAAAGATGAAATTTTTAATCTAAGATTGCTTAATATATCACATCTCCCTGACACTAGACGCCTTTGGCTATAAATTCTGTGAGCATGATCTTAACCTCCACAACCACATGGTGAAGGACCAGTGTTCTGAAAGCTAGTGTGCTTCCAAATAAACCTGTTGGACTATAACCTGGTGTTGTGGGATTTTTAACTTTGTCCACCCCAGTCTAACACAGGCTCCTGCACATCATAATTACTTGTACTTGCTTTAGCTCATGTTACAATCACTCTTCCCTGCAAAAGATCCCTTGCTATAAAATCATTAATTATTCCTGTTTTATGATTTATAATTTCTTTTTCTAACTGCTAACATTTAAAATGCTCCCCCTGGTAATATCTTTCCTGTGTTATGTCTCATTTCCACTCAAATTTATACTATATTTTGGGCTTCTGAGCGAAGATGTTTTCTCACTATCCTGATTTTATCCTTTATTCACAGAGATAATTCCTTTTTCCCTTTTTGTTTCTTTCCAAATTGTATAACTCTTGAATACTCAATTCCCAGCCATGGTAATCTTGTGACCGCTTCTCTGTATTAGTTATTATATCACATGCCTATTTATTTCAATTTATGTTATCATTTCATCCATCTTCGCTCAGTGTCTATGAGCATTCAGGTAATGAACCTTTAACAGTATCTTTTGACTAGTTTTTCTTACTCTGATTTGATTCATTCATGTACTCTTATGTTTGCCTGCTTTGACTCTTGCAGCCACACTGGTTGTCTTGTTATCATTCTATACACCATACACTATTGTGTTTTTTTTTTGCTAATTTTCTAAATTGCTCCTTAAATGCACTGTGCCTCTACTATTTAACTTGAATTCCTCTTTCTAGCTCCAGTCACACAGTTCCTTGGCACTGGTCCCAGTGGGCTTCGAGTGCAGGCTGCCCTGGGGTATAGCTGCCACTGTACAGTACTGATTGACCTGTCAATCAAAACCCATTTCTCTCACGTAAGATTTTAATCCACATATCCAACTCCCTGATCTTATTTACCCTATGCCAATTTGCTCAAAGTTCTGACAGCAATCCAGAAATTATTACCTTTGCGGTTGTGCATTTTGATTTGAACTCTAGCTGCTCAAACTCCCTTTCCAGAACCTCTTTCTGAGTCTTAATGTGTGGCCTGTAGAACACTGATGTTACTCAAGATGAGACCACACAGGAATATAGGAACATGGGAACATGAGTAGGCCATTCAGCCCTAAAGGCAGCTCTGCTATTCCATTAGTCAGCTATATCTTAACTACGTTTACTTGCCTGAACTGTATAAATTTTGATACCATTTACATAATAAGAACCTATTAATCTCAACTGCCCAGCTTCTGCAGCTTTTAGGGAAAGATAACTCCAGATTTCCACTGCCGGAGTTATTTCGGTAGGGAGTAGCATGGAAAATAATAACGTACTAGTAATGGAGAACCTCTGGGTAGCAGTCGTAGTGATACAGTTTTGAAACTGATGATAGCAGGCAGAAACTAAGTATCTGGAATTAAAAAAGCTAACTTAATGGGGGGTCATATAACCACTGTTGGAAAAACGTACCTGATTCAATGATATCTTTTAGGGATGGAATTCTGCCATCCTGATCTGGTCCAGCTTAAATGACAGTCTTGACCCACAGCAATGATGTCAATTCTTAACTGTCCTCTGGGCAATTAGGGATAAGCTATCCTTGTCAGTGATGTCTCCATCAATGGAGGAATAATATCAAAGATCTACCCTAATGATTCCATTACTCATTTTAAACAACTCTATTGGATCATACTTCATTTTTGATATGAAGGGAATACATATTTTTTTCTTGTAATTTAATTTTTTAAGCACTGAAATCAAATTGTGGGTGGAATCAGAAGGCGTAGGTGAGGTTTTACATAAGTTCTTTATATATGTATTCACAGCAGTGAAAAATGATGTCGGAGTAGAAATCCAGGAAAACCACAGCGATATATTTGAACCAACTACAATTGAGGCATAGGATGTGTTAATGGCTTTAAAGGACCTAAAATATATATCCTCAGACCCTGATGAGACACATTCTATAATGCTTTGAGAAGCAAGGGAAAGGATTGCAGGGGTCTTGATATTAATTTTGCAATCGTCTCTCGACACAAAAATGGTGCCAGAGTGAGGATCTAAAATCAGGATTTAGGCTGTTGTCAGGAGCAACCATTTAATGCATGCTTTTACTAACTACAAAAATGGCTCCTCAATGCAAGTAACATAAAGAAACATAATTAAATGGCTTCAGGCTGCAAATTAACACTATGTTTAAAATGAATTCTCACCCTGCTAAAAGCTGTATTCCTGCCTTGCTGAGCTAACTGAATCAAAGATAAAGCAGAACAATGGACCCTGTGGAATTAACCAAGCTAGATAGGACATTACTAACCATCCTAGATAACTTTGAAATGCAGGAGGGAAGAGATAATGTGTAGAAAAACAACTTTATTTCCCAGGAAATATCATTGGGCTAACCTGCTGTCCATTATGTCATTTTATTACACTTTATTGGATTTTCTCTGCAATTAAGGCTGTACTATTTCTTAAGAAAGATATCAAATTGCCTTTATTCCAAGTGAATTGTGCAGCTTCTCCAAGGAACACAGAGATTTTTATTGGAATAAATGCAATTTGATATCTTTCTTAAGAAATAGTACAGCCTTAATTGCAGAGGTTTTTAACCTCTGTGTTGCTGGACAAACCTGTGCCTGGCTGTTACTCATTAAAGTGTGAAATCTTGCTGAAGCAGACCGTACACCTGTTGTTTATTTGACCGATTGCGGAACCAAGAGATCCCTCCCGGGAGTTTGAGATCTTCAAGAGGACTGGAGAACAGTTAATGTGGTGCTATTATTCAAAAAAGGATGGTACCATTGTTCAAAAAGTGTGGTAGGATAGTGCCGTGAATATATTCTCCATGGACTTCAGTAAGCCTTTTGATAAGGCCTCACATGGGAGCCTGCCGAAGGAGGTGAGAACAATTTGGGCAATTTGACAAATTGGGTCCAAAATCAGCTCAGTGGTAGGAACCAGAAGGTGAAGAATGTCTTTGTGAGTGGAAACCTGTGGTCAGTGGCCTGACACAGAGTTCAGCGCTGGATTCTTTGCTGCCTATTCTGTACAATAATGATCCAGACATGAATTTAGGTGTACGATCAATACGTCTGCAGATGCCAGAGAAATTAGTGACGTGGCAAATGGAGAGGAAGAGAGCCTTGTATTATAGGACAATATAGGACTGGTCATATGGGCTCAACAGTGGTAAATAGAATTTAATTCTGAAAGGTCAAAGGTGATGCATTTTGGAAGGACTAACAAGACATGGGAGAACCCATTGAAATCCTAGGAAGTACAGAGGATCAGAGCCCCCTTGATCTGAACATCCACAGATCCTAGAAGACAATAGGACAGCTGGAAAAGACAACATATGGGAGATTCACTGATGGGCTATGGGCATCACTGGTTGGTCCAGCATCTATTGTTTGTCCTTGGTTACACATGAGAAGGTAGTGTTGACTTGCCTTCCCTGTAGGTTTCTTTTTTGCAGCTTTCTATTGATTGTTACAGCTATAGCTTGCAAGTTCATTTCAGTGGGCAGTTAAGAATCAGCCACATTATTGTGGGTTTGAAGTCACACATTGTCTGGATTTTTTCTGACAATTGTCATTCGACTCTTAATTCCGTTTTTTTTAAATTGAATTCAAATTCCACCATCTGCCATGAAGGAACTCGGGCTCCAGTTCCCAGAACACGCCCGGTCCTCTGGGCCAGCAGTTCAGCAATAACGATGATTACTTGATCTGTCATAGCACGCAAAGTTACAGGCCAAGTACTGGAAATGGGACACAAGTAGATAGATGCGAGAAGAATGACACAAACAACAATAGGCTGAAGGGCTTCTTTCCCTGCTGTAAAACTCTATGGTATCATTCTACATTCCCTCCAAGTTTGAAAGTGAACTGCCCCACACTCTCAACCAACATCATGGCAGGCTCTGCACAGCTGTTCAAGTGTAATCATAGAATCCCCACAGTCCAGTTAGAGGCCATTCAGCCCACTGAGACTGCACTGACCCTCCAAAGAGCATTCCACCCCATCCCTGTAACCCCACATTTGCCATAGTTAGCCCATCTGGCCTGCACATCCCAGGACTCTACGGGGCAATTTAGCATTGACAGTCCACCCGCACATCTTTGGACTGTGAGTGGAAAGCAGAGCACCTGGAGGAAACCCACCCAGACAAGGGGAGAACGTGCAAACCCCACACAGACAGTCACCCGATGGTGGACTCGAACCCAGGTCTCCGGTGTTGTGAGGAGGCAGTGCTAACCGCTATATCACAGTGCTGCCCCTGAGTGATGCCAGAGGTTTTAGTTTCTTAGTTAGGTCCTTGAAGTTCTTATCTTTACCTTTCTCTGCAAAGTTGAGAGGACCTTGCCTTTCAGTGAACAGTTCTATTGTATTCTGAACACCTGATCTGCTGCTGATCAACTAGTGCTGAGCATTTCATCATGTGCAGGTCCTTTTGCTTCACTATCTTATCTGCACGTTGTATCAACATTTATACTGCTACCTAGACCAATGGAATATATGATGATACAACCATAGGAGGTTTATTTTCTACTGGAGTCTTGTGCTGTTGTCAATGATCCTGAAAAACATCGTTAGGAAGACTTGTGAAGACAGCATTTACACATGGTGACCTTGAAGTCACAAGGTCACAGCTCCCTGCATACTTGCTGAAGTAACTGGGGTGTTTTGAGGGCCATGTTGATAACTTGCCTTTCCTGATGCAGCCTGCGCCTGAAATTCAGAGCATCCTGCTCCACTTGACTGGGGGCAATGAAGATGGTGACTCCTCCTTCCCATATTCTCATGTACTGTCTTGTTCTGCAGAAATAAGAGGTGCAAATTACTGAATGGCAACTATAAAGGTCAATGTAGATACGTAAGAATCGGGCACATAATGCACACGCTTGTAATGGAAAAGATGGACAATAGACTGAACGTAGGAGTTGATAAATGTAATGAGATGTGAAGCAAAGAAGAGAGTGATCAGAAGAATATATGTTTGTGTAGTGCCATATGGATTGAATGCTAGAGGGAGAGGGTGAAAGGGGTGTTGTTATTGCGATTGAGAGGGGTGAAGAGATACACCCACCTTTGTTGTTTGTGAGATCCTTAAATCTTTTTCTATGGTATATCTGGTTTCTGAGTCTATTCCTAGTGGCATTAACCCTATCATCCATCTCCCTAGAGGCCTGTTGGGTAGAGTCATAGATTCATAGAGTCATACAGTATGGAAACAGACCCTTCAGCCCACTTGTCCATGTTAACCAGGTTTTCTAAGCTGAACTAGGTTCATTTGCCCATATTTGGCCCATATCCCTTTAATATTTTCCTATGTGTGTCCTTGTTCAAATATTTTTACAAATATTGCAATTGTACCCACCTCTACCACTTCCTCTAGCAGCTCGTTCCATACATGCACCACCCTCTGTGAAAACATTGCCCCTTTAGTCTCATTTAGATCTTTCCCCACTCACCTTAACCAATGCCCATTAGTTTTGGGCTACCCTGGGGAAATGGTACTTATCATATATGTGTCCTTCATGATTTTATCAAGCTCTTTAAGGTCACCCCTCCTCTGCTTTAGGTAAAAATGTCCTAGCTATCCATCCTCTCCATATAACACCAATCCTGCAATCTCAGCATCGTCCTTGTAAACCGTTTTTGTACCGTTTCCAATTTAATAACATTCTTCCTATAGCAGGGCAACCAGAATTGTACACAGTACTCCAAGAGTGGCCTTACCAATGTCTTGTACAGCAGGAACATGATGTCCCAACTCCTGTGTTCAATGGTCTTACCAATATCGGCGAGCGTACATTGTGGCCTTGGAGATGCTTCAACAGCTTTTGGGGACGAGTACTTCCTTCCTTACAAGCTAAGAGTTCAAGCTGAAGATCTGTTTCAGGGTATATGTTAAGTGACACTTTAATCACCTGTTAAAAAAGTGTCCCAAAATGTGTTCTGGGACTATTAGCCTCCTGACTCCTGATTCCCTGTTTGGATTTGGATGGTCATCACACAATAACATCATTGATGGTACGAGTCACCACATGAGAATTATGGATTGAAATGTTAATCCTGGTGTGTCAACTTTCTAACTCAATGCCTTAGCCCTTTAGTAGTATTCTTCCTTTTACATATTTTTTCTTTCAATGCTTTCTTTCACTCCAAGTCTACTTTGTGGTCGCTAATACACCCACAGCAAATACAACTAGACCTTATATTGAGGTCTTACATCGTGTGTGACAAAAAAATATACAACCACTTAATTAGATTTAAGAAAATTTGCTGAGTCTTTTCAGAAACTCATAGCAGTAACTAAGCGTTACACCATTCATCCTGAACAGACCATATAAAATGTTTTGAAAACCGAAGGTTATTTTAACCGTGTACATATGTTGAACAGATTTGATTTTGATAGTTTTAAATAGTTGCTCAGGGAGGCCAACAAAAAGGGAGAAACCTTTCCTTTTAAGAAAGAATAGCCTTTTGTTACCCACAATGTCTCTCTTCACAAACCTTATTTCACCTAGCTGGGTTATACACTCTGCCCCTCAACTTGTCAGATTCTCCTGATTATCTCTGCTCACACTGATTGGAAATCAACAGAACCCTGTTTGGGGCAGCACGTTCAGCCATTTCTCGCTACTCATGCCATTTTGCCACAGATCCAGTGATGTGCTACCAGAGAAACCCTCATAGAAATTGTAGGTGGGGTCTCTTCAAATTATAAGTAGCACTAGTATGTTCCCTGGGGCATTGGTCATTTTGGACCTTGAATGCGGTTCTTGCTATTGAGCATGGCTCCTGCAGAAAGAGCAGCAATGATTTGGTGTAAATTAGTCAAATTTATTGAAGAGATATGTCACACAACCGATAGGCAAAGTTAAGTTTCCTTCTGAATTTCCACCTGATTTCAGATGGATGATCAATGAACGATCTTGTGGCAAATCAGGATTGATGCTCAACTTATATGCACGTTTATTTTTTTATTTATCCAAACTGTGGGATCAGGGCTCCGCTGGCTGGCCAGAATTTATTGCCAATAGCAATTTTTTGAGAAGATTTGTAGCTCAGGTTGAGGTTCTGGATATAGGCACACCACTTCAACTGGGTCAACACATCCATCCTGGGACAAGCCAAACAGAGACACGCACGAGAATTCCTAGAAGCATGACATTTCAACCGGAACTCTACCAACAAACACATTGACTTAGACCCCATTTACCACCCCCTGAGAAAAAGAACAGGAGATGACATTACCATATGAAATGATGTCACCATAGGAAATGACATCACCAACTCAAGGAAACCCAAACATATCAATAAAAAGCAGGAAACACCAGCAGTGCTTTGTCTGGAGACTCACTGAAGATGTTACCGAGCATGATGATGAAATGTCTGAAAATGAACCTTCCAGGCTCAGTGAGCAAATTGCATCCATTTATTGCCCAACCCTAGTTGCCCATGAGAAGGTGATGGTGAGTTACATTCTTGAACCACTGCAGTCTACCTGCTGTGGATTGATTCACAGTGTCCTTAGGGAGGGAATTCCAGGATTTTGACAGTGACAGTCAAAATGAAGGAATGGCAATATATTTCTAAGTTAGGATGATTGACTTGGAAGGAAACTTGAAAGTAGTGGTGTTCCCATGTATCTGCTGCCCTTGTCCTTCTCGATGGAAGTGGTTGTCAGTTTGGAAGGTGCTGTGCGAGGATCTTTAATGAATTTCTGCAATGTATCTTGTGGGTAGTCCTTACTGTTGCTACTGAGCATTGGTGGTGGAGGGAGTGGATGCTTGTGGATATGGTGCCAATCAAGCGGGCTGCTTTGTCCTGGAAGGTGTCAAGCTTCTTGAGTGTTGTTGGAGCTGCACTCATCCAGGCAAGTGGGAAGTATTCCATCACACTCCTGACTTGTGACTTGTAGATTGTGGACAGGCTTTGGGGAGGCAGGAGGTGAGTTAATCGCCACAGTATTCCTAGCTTCTGGACTACTTTTTGTGGTGAGTCTGGTTGATGTTTCTGATCACTGATAACCCCCAGGATGTTGATAGTGGGGGATTCAGTGATGGTAACACTGCCAGGTGGTGGTGGTTAGATTGTCTCTTATTCGTGATAGTCATACTGCAAATGTTACTTGTCACTTGCCAGCCCAAGTCTGGATATTGTCGAGATCTTGCTGCATTTGAACATGGACTGCTTCATCATTTGAGAAGTCACGAATGGTGCTGAACATTGTGTAATCATTGGCGAACATCCCCTCTTCTGACCTTATGATGGAGGGAAGGTCATTGATGAAGCAGCTAAAGATGGTTGGTTTCAGGACAATACCCTGAGGAACTCCTGCAGAGATCTCCTGGAGCTGAGAGGACTGACCTGCAAGTTCCATGACTATCTTCCTATGTGTCAGGTATGACTCAAACCACCAAGAGAGTTATCCTGATACCCACTGATTCCAGTTTCACTTAGGCTCCTTGATGCCACACTTGATGTCAAAGGCTGTCATTCTCACCTCACCTGTGGAATTCAGCTCTTTTGTCCATGTTTGTACCAAGTTGTATATATATATTGAACTAGTTTTGATGTCAGGTTTGCATTAATAAAGGGGCATCACCCTTTATAACAAGTGGCTGGGTTTGTGCAGTTTCAGCACATCGAGTACATACATTCATATGGTAGCTGGGTGATTCCCTGGCTGACGTTAACATCACTGCATACAAAAGGTAGATGAGATGCTCACTGTGATTATTGAAATACCATGGGCATCAGATGAGGTTTCCTCAGAAATCTGTTTTTCCTTGAATTGGCCTAGAGTTTTCTTTGTGATCCTATTTTGATGCCTCTCCAAGGAAATTGCCTGGGGAGCATTTGGGAATGATGATACTCAGCCAAGATATGACCACATGGAGCAGGCTTGGTGGAGTAACTTGTCATTTCTTGTCCAACATTGGTGCATGTTCATAAATATGTGAAGCTGTATTCAAATTATTCTGTCATAATACAATGCGATGATTGCCGAATTTAAGAAAGAGAAGGGAAGGGGGCGGGAGATTGAATGTTTTAATGTAGCCTGAAGGCATATGATCAATCATAAGACAATTGAGTGCCTTTCCACACTACATCCACCTTTTAAAAGCCAGCCATCCCCTTCACTCTCTAGAGACACCTGAACTCAACTGGATACTGTTGCAGGCACTTCCCTCAGACCCTGATGCAGATAAAATCCATTCATTCTGTTATCACAAACTCAATTAAGAGAATATTATTGGTGGATAGCCCTATTTTCACCTAATCACACAGAGCACTATTCTGTGGCCAGTTCAAAATCTACAAAGCATGGTCACATTTCCCAATATTGCTTTCAAATTTATTCTACTTCCTTCAGCGTATCTAACATTCCCATTTCATATATTGAGCATTGGGACTATGCTACTGAAGCTGAGAAAATGGCTTAAAATGGCTTTATTTTAAGATCCCTTCAACTATTTCCGACATAAAATTTTAAATGGTTATTGCATGACTAGCTGCAGAATTTTCTTGATACACTATTCATTGCTCAAGCATCTTTTTTGAATTGGTTTTGCTGAATTAGTTGCTGGTTTTTCTTGTGGCTTCAGTTTTACAACTATTGGGAACTTGTCAGATGTTTCCAATTTTCTATCTGTGTGGCTTGTAGACAGCTGTAGTCTAAGTTGTTACAAGCATAGTTCTCAACATTGGCATCTGGCTCAATGTATCTTTCTAATCATTGCCTTTGGTGGTGGATAATGGGGATCTGAGGAGGTATACAAATACAGCAAATTAAGTGTGAGGTTACCACACAAAATAGAAGTTCATGGTGCAAGGTTAACATATTAACATAGCTAGAGGACTGGTTAGCTAACAGAGAGCTGAGAGTAGGAATAACTCGGTCATTTATGGATCATCAAGCTGTAACTGGTGGAGTATCATGAGGATCAGTATTGGAAGTCAACCATTTACAAATTGTCACAATTGTCTGAACGCCTGGTTGCTACATTTGCTGAAGACACATAAAACAGATTGATAAGTAGATTATGAAGAGGACATAAACGTAAAGTCACCACTGTCTTGGCCCACCATCAGGCTGCTCGGTCATTAGAAACTAGACAATTAGTGGTCATTTAACTTGTAGGTCAACTCGCCTCAGGTAAGGGGAGAGGTTGAAAAAGAGTGTCCTTCATGGTAGCCTCACCGGTTAGCGCACAAATTGAGCCCACATTGTTGGTGTCACTCTGCAGTGCAAACTGACTGTCAACCAGCTGACCTAAGCCCCGAATGGAGACCATAACATTTTTGAAAATGAATATAGACAGCTTGAATGAGTTAGTGAAAAATTGATGAGCTGTGCATAACACAGCTAAATGTGAACTTGTTCACCTTAGCACACCATGTTTGCATTTTTGCTGGTATTTAAACTGAGGTTGATTGCAAACTTCTGCAGCACAGAAGGGTCTGGATGACGTGGTACATTAATCACAAAAAAATTTAGTGTGAAGTTGCAACAAGTGATTAAAAAGGCAAATGAAATTTTGGCAATTATTAGAAGGGGAATCAAGTATTAAAGTAAGGACTACTTGCTACAGTTGTACAGTTGAGATCACATCTGGACGAATGGTTTTCTGACTTAATTAAGGATTTAAAACCAGAAAGTGTTAAAGAAACTTAGCAAGTCTGACAGTCGCTCTGGAGAAAAGCGGAGTTAACATTTTGAATCCAGAATGACTCTTCATCAGAACATTAGTTGTGGAAATTCTTCATCAGTTTAATATTATAAGGGCTCTATTTTAGATAAATGTGAATGCTTTATTTCTTTCATCGAGTCACAATTAAAGAAGGATAATTTTACTGGAGGAGGTACAGAGGAGATTCACCAGGATGTTGCCTGGGATGGACCACTCCAGTTATGACGTTAGGCTGGACATCCTCAGGTTGTTTTCTTTAGATCAAAGAAGGCTGAGAGAGGCAGTCTGATTGATGTGTGTACGATTATGAGGGGCATGGACAGGGTGAATAAAAATCCACTGTTGCCTTCATCAAAGGGTCAATAATAAATGGGCGTAATGTTAAGGTGGAAGGTTGGAGGTTTAGAGGAGATTTGAATATTTATTTTTTTTCACCCAGAAGATATCTCCAAATCTGGAATGCACTGTCAGAGAGGATAGTTGCAGCAGGAAACCTTTAAAAAGTACTGAGCTGAACATGTGAAATGTTGTAACATTCAGGGCTACAGGCCAAGTGCTGGAATGTGGGGCCAGTGTAAATTTTAAGGTTTTTTTGTCAGAGCATTCTCAATGAGTGGAAGGGTCTCTTCTGTACTGCACGATTCTTTGATTCTAGTCTGTGCAATTCTCTTTTCCAGACAGCTGTAGAGACAGGTTCATTGAATAACATTAAGATTGTGTTAAACAGATGCTTGATGAACAAGGAAGTCAAAGTTATAGGGAATTGTCATGAACAAGATGAAAGGAGAGAATTGGACCTAGAAGTCCTACTATTCGATCAATTACAATATATGTTAAAAAGTGTTTTAGCAGTCACTGGTATGGACAGTTTTATGGGTTAACCTATCCACTTCAGAATACAAACCCACCAACATTGTTTCTCTGAAAAACAATGATTTATTGTGAAGCACATTCAATTCCGTAAAGATGCAAACTTTATCAACACACAGTGTGCAATACAGTAGCATAAACATATACCTTTCTAAATAGCCAAAAACACAGGTACATTGATAGAGTCACAGAGTCCTACAGCATGGAGACAGGCCCTTTGACCCAAACTGGTCCATACTGACCAAAATGTCCATTCACGCTAACCCCATTTCCCTGCATTTGATCCATATCCTTCTAATCCGTTCCTATCCATGTATTTGTCCAAATGTCTTTTAAATGTTGTTAATGTACCCGCCTCAACCACTTCTGCTGGCAGCTCATTCCACATATCTACCACTCTCTACATAAAAGACTTTGCCCTTCAGGTTCCCTTTTATTCTTTCCCCTCTAACCTTAAACTGATGCCCTTTAGTCCTTGATTCCCCAACCCTGGGAAAATGAATTATTGCATTCACCCTATCCATGCCTCTCTTGATCTTATACACTTCTATGCTGCAAAGAAAAAAGTCTTATGTTGACTAACCTCGCCCTATAACTCAGACTCTTGAGTCCTGTCAACATCCCAGTAAATTTCTTCTGTATTCTTTCCAGTTTAATAACATCTTTCCTACAACTAAAACTGAACACAATACTCCAAGTGAAGACTCATCAATGTCCTCTACAACTGCAACATAACTTCTCAACTTCTATACTCAATGCCCTGACTGATGAAGGCCAGTGTGCCAAAAGCCTTCTTCACTGCCCTGTCTACCTGGGACTCCACTTTCAGGGAACCATGCACCTGGATTCCAAGGTCCCTCTGTTCCACTACACTCCTTAAGGGCCTACCATTCACCATGAAACTCTTACCTTGATTTTACTTTCTAAAATGTAAGACCTCACACTTATCTATATTAAACTCCATTTGCCATTTCTGGGCCCACTTTCCCAGCTAATTGAGGTCCTGCTGCAATTTCTGATAACCTTCCTCACTGACCGGATACCACCTATTTTAGAGTCATCAGCAAACGTACTAATCATGCCTTGTATATTCTCATCCAAATCATTGATATAGAATACAAACAGCAATAGCCCAGCACTGACCCCTGAGGCACTCCACTAATCACAGGCCTCCAGTCCAACAAGCATCCTTCCACTATTACCCTCTGCTTCCTACCATCAAGCCAATTGTGTATCCAATTTGCCAGCTCTCCCTGGATTCCTTGTGACCTAACCTTCCAAAGCAGCCTTCATGTGGAACCTTATCAAAGTCCTTACTGAAATCCACATAGATTACGTCTACCACCCTGCTCTCATTAACCTTCCTGGTCACTTCATCAAAGAACTCCAACAAATTTGTGAGGCATGACCTCCCATCACAAAGTAATGCTGACTACTCCTAATCAAACCCTATTTTATCCCTCAGAATCTTCTCAAGTAACTTACCCACCACAGATGTTAGGCTTACTGGCCTATAGCTCCCAGGCTTTTCTTTGCAGCTCTTCTTGAATAAGAGCAAAACATTCACTACCCTCCAGTCTTCTGGGACCTCACCTATGGCTAACGATGATGCAAAAATATCAGCCAGAGCCCCCACATAATTCTTCTCTAGCTTCTTGCAGGGTTCTTGGATATATCTGGTCAGGGCCAGGAGATTTATCCACCTTCATACATTCTGATACACCCAATACATCCATATGGACTGTCCCCAAGATATCACCATTAATTTCCCCAAGTTCCCAAGTCTTCATGTCTTTCTCCATGGTAAACACAGAGGAGAAATATTCATTGAGGACCTCACCCATCTCCTGCAGTTCGACACATACATGTCCACTTTGGCCCTTAAGGGGCCCTATTCTCTCGCTAGTTATTCTTTTTCTTTTAAGATGCTTAAAGAACCTCTTTGGATTCATTCCAATCTTCTCAGCCAAGGCTATCCCGTGTCCTCTTTTCATGCTGATTTCCTTCTTCAGTAAACTCCTGTATCCTCTACATACCTCCAGGGATTCCCTTGATCCCAGCTGCCTGTACCTGAGTCATACCTTTTTTTTTCAGGTCCAAGCTTCAATATCTCTTGTCATGCAGGGGTCCCTATTCCTGTCAATCTGCCTTTCACCCACACAGGAATATATAAACCTTGAGCTCTAGCTATCTCACTTTTAAAGGCCTCCCACTTGCTGGAGGTCCCTTTGCCTGTAAACAAACTATTCCAATCAACCCCCACAAGCTCCTGTCTAATTCCATCAAAATTCGCCTTGCCCCAAGTTAGCACTTAAACCGAGGGATCAGTTTTGTCCCTCTCCATAGCGATTTTAAAATTAATAGAACTATGGTCACTGGTCCCAAAGTGCTCCCTCACTGTCACCTCTGTCACTTGTACATCCCTATTTCCAAAGAGTTGATTGGGTTTTGCCCTTCTTGATTAGGACCCTCTATTTGCTGCTTGTGGAAACTTTCCCTAAATGCACTTTATAAATTCCACCCCATCTAAGCCCTTAATGCTCTGACAATCCCAGTCTATGTTAGGAAAATTGAGATCCCCTGCTATGCCAATGTACTATGTTCCAGCAAGTCTCCCCAATCTCCCTGCATATTTGTTCTTCATATTCTCATTGACTATTTGGGGGCCTACAGTACAACCCCAATAGTGTCACCATCCCCTTCATATTTCTTCGTTCCACCCACAAAGCCTCACTGGAAATTATTTCATCTCTGACTACAGCTGTGATACTTATCATAATCAAAAATGCAACATCCCCCTCCCTCTACCCACTTTCTCTGTCCCACCATTATTAAAGAAAAATTAAGGATTCTTTCTCTGCACAAGATAGAATGTATTGGTCAAAAATTATTGATTCATAAAGAGGAAAAGGATAAGATGGTTTTCAGTCAGGAATTCTGGTACACATCGACAGATGTCCCCAGACATGGGCAGTTGTCACTAAATAGGTGTGGTTATCTCGGATAACTTTTCAGAAATGGCTCATTTAAGGATTTTGGTTGGAAGTGCACCGGAAGCTTCTCAGGAAAATGGCTGCATCAGTTTTCACCACTCACGCTGGAATTTCTTTAAAATGACCTGGTACTTTATCTTTTATGATATGTATATTGTCATACCTCACTCTCAGCAAGACTCTCCTCTATGTGTTAAACTGATGAAGTCCTCTTCTTTGACAATTTGTACATTTTGTTTTTGAAATATTTCCATTTTAATCATGAGTTACACTTTATCCCCTGAATCCGGCATAGATTGTAAATTGATGAGCACTTCCACAACTGAGCTATGATTTTAAAGGTGTCTGATCTGGTTGGATTAATGTTGATGGGAACTGGTCTTCTTCTTTGTGATTCTTCTACTAGCACTGGTTAAGCTAGCTGTATCTGCAACCCTGTGTCTGAGGGGATATTGAAAGTATCAAGGTGGATATTTAAGGGTAAATCCACATTTGACATGTGGGAGTCTTTGAAAGGCCAGTTGATCAGAGTTCAGAAACAACATGTTCCCTTAAGAATTAAAAAATAAGTATGACAAGATTCGGAAAGCATGGATGACAAGAGATCTGAAGGGTTGAGCCAAAAAGCTAAAGAAAGCACATGTACAGCACAGGATATTAAATCAGATAAGGCTTTTGAAGAATATAAAAGAGATAGGAAAGAATTTAAATGAGGAGGGTTAAAAGGGGACCATGGCAAGTGGGATTAAAATGAATCCCTTGACAAGAGAGTAGCGAGAGAAAGGGTGCTTCCACTCAGTGGCAGAGGAGGGTATTTATGCGTGGAACAAGAGAAAGTGGGGGAGGTCCTTAATGAGTGCTTTGCCTCAGTATTCATCAACAAGAAGGACATGGATGATAATGAGTTTAGGGGAGGGTACATTGATATTCTAGGGCATGTCAATATTAAGAAGGAGGTGGTTTTGGGTGATTTAAAGAACATGAAGAAAGATAAATCCTTAGTGCCTGATGGGATTGCTCCAGATTACTGAAGGAGGCAAAGAAGGATACTGCTGGGGCTTGGACAGAGGTCTTTGTATTATCTTTAGCCACAGATGAAGTCCCAGAAGAATGGAGAGAGCTAATATTGTTCCTTTGTTTAAGAAGGGCAATAGGGTTAATCCAGAAAATTATAGGCTAGAGAGCCTTACACGAGTGGTAGAGAAATTATTGGAGAAGGTTCTTAGCGACAGGATTTACTTGCATTTGGAAAAAGAATGGATTTATTAGGGATAGTCAATGTGGCTTTATGCAGGGAGATCTTGTCTCCCAAATTTGATTGTGAAAGTGATGAAGATGAGAACAGCAGATGTAGACTACATGACTTTACTAAAGCACTTGACAAAGGCCATCATGGCAAACTGGTCCAGAAGATAAAGACACAGGGGATTCGGAGTGATTTGGTAAGTCGGATACAAAATTGGCTTCATTACAGGAGACAGAGGGTGGAGGGATGCTTTTCTGAGTGGAGAACTGTGATCAGTGGTGTTCCTCAAGGATTAGTGCTAGGACAACTGTTGTTGAAAGATATATATAAATGATTTAGATGAAAATATTGATGCCTGAATAGTTAGGTTTGCAGATGACATAAAAACTGGTGAAATTGTGGATGGTGAGGAAGGTTGTCAAAGGATATAGCAGACTGTAGATCAGTTGGAAAGTTAGGTGCAGATAGCGTTTAATCCGGATTAGTATGAGGTGATGCATTTTGGGAGATAAAATGTACAAGGAAAGTATACAGTAAGTGCAGGAACCCTTTTGTTTAGAATCCTGACACTGTGGAAACAGGCCCTTCAGCCCACCAATCCTCCAAAGAGTAACCCATCCAGATCCATTCCTATACATTTACCCTTGACTAACACACCTAACCTACACATCCTTCAACACAATGGGTAATTTAGCTGACCTGCACATGTTTGGATTGTGGGAGGAAACCCACACAGACACAGGGAGAACGTGCAAACTCCACATGACAGTCACCTGAGGCTGGAATCGAACCCAGCTTCCTGGCACAATGAGGCAGCAGTGCAAACCACTGAGCCACCGTGCTGACCCTTAGGAGCACTAATATCTAGAAGGAATTTGGGGTGCCAACCCATAGTTTCCTCAAAGTGGCAACACAAGTGGATAAGGTGGTCAAGAAGGGCAATGGCATGTTTGCCTTCAGCTGTCAGGGCATTGAGTTATAAGTTGGCAAGTCATGTCACTGCTGTATAAAACTTCAGTGAGGCCACATTTGGAGTATTGTGTGCAATATACGAAAGATGTAGAAGCTTTGGATAGTGTGCAAAGAGGTTTACCAGGATTTTGCCTTGAGTGGTGTATATTAGCCATAAGAAGAGATTGGACAAACTTCGGTTGTTTTGAGCTCGAAGGTTGGGGCTGAGGCGCAGTCTGATAGAAGTATATAAAATTATGAGAAGCATGGATAGGTAGGTATGCAGAGTATTTTTCCCAAACGTTAGGGGGCGTAAGTTTATGGTGAGAGGGAAGTTTAAGGGAGATATGTGAAGCAAGTCTTTTTTATCCAAGTAGTGGTGGAACTTGGAACACACTGTCAGGGCAAGTGGTAGACGCAGATGCAATAGTAACATTTAAGAGGCATTTAGACAGACACATGAATCAGCAGGAAATAGAGGAATACAGACCATGTGCAGGCAGATGGGATTAGTTTAGAATGACATCATGTTTGGCACAGACATGATGGGCTGAAGGGCCTATCCTTGTGCTGTACTGTCCTATCTTTAATACCTCTGTGCGACTCTTTGAATCAAACATGGTGGTTTTGATTGGATTGCTAAGGTTGTAAATCTTCCAAGGTTAAACCATCCTCCATGAAATTATAGCTTTTTGATAAATTGGTCACACATCAGCCCACTGTTTAGTGCACCCAAGTCACATGCTGTAGCCAGTTGTTGGACTGCTACCATGTACTGTTTAGTCAGCTGATATTTCATGCAGTTCTCTGATAGAATCTATTCAGCCATCACACTTCAATTTGGCCCAAAGAACTCTCGAGAACGCATACCACGGTATAAAATATAAACGCGTTCTCTGTGATTGAGTCAGATGCTGGGTGCCTAATTCAGGTCAGATGCATTGGTCATGCTAAATCGCCCATAGTGATGGGTGGCCTGGTCAGGGTAAATGTAGGGGACTGGGTCTGGGTGGGTTACTCTTCGGAGGGTCGGTGTGGATGTGTTGGGCCAAAGGGCCTGTTTTCACACTGTAGGAAATCTAATCTGATCAAGACAATTCCAGAAGGATACCCCAAACTGTGAGATAAAGGCTCCCTCCTTTATTCACCATCTCCTTTGGTTGCTCGAAACAACATACGCACACTGGTAATGAGTCCATAAAAAACTTAAAAGATATATAGATCAGTCTGTGTGGGTTGTTTGTGAAATGTGGCTAGTGGAACATTGATAACCAATCAGTAGGTTTTGGGATTCTTGGATTTATTGTTCTTTGAAGTCTTTATATCTGTTTCCTTTTGGCAGTGGTTAGCTGGAGGCACTGGGAATGAGATGGCCTCTATGTCCAGTTTTCCTGCTGGCTAGTTGGTTTACAGCACTCAGAGGTAGAGACTCCCTTGACTTGCAGCACAGGGGTGCGTCGTGATTGAACTTTGATCCTCACAGCACACATCCACAGGAACCCAAGCTGGTAAGCTTTACATCAGTTTCAGAATTTCTAGTTTGCGGGCTCCAGCCGTCTCTTCTTTACTGTATACATGCAATCCCTTCATATATCCATCCCGCACTAGGGCTCTCTGCTTCTTCCTTGATCAAAGACCTGATCTGCCTCATCCACCACCAACCTCCCAATCAGAACCGAGCCCAGCCTCACCCAGGAGTACAAGTATCTCCATCGAGCACAAACAGCTGTCTCAGGTCAATTGCACGTGCTCTCATACCAGCATACCCAGACCACGGGTGATACCAGCTTTTAATCCCTTTGTTTTATACATTCTTGGAAATGCAAAGCACAAAGAAAATGTGAACAAAGGTAGTTTTCTGCTGAGAAGGGAGAGACTATCACCACCAACCACTAGTCCCCCTGCCCTCCTCCACCTTCCCCACCCTCCCCACCCCACCTTGTTATCCAAGACCATAAGACCATAAGACATAGGAGTGGAAGTAAGGCCATTCAGCCCATTCAGTCCACTCCACCATTCAATCATGGCTGATGGGGACTTCAACCCCACCTACCCGCAATCTCCCTGTACACCTGTAATGTCTTTCTATCTGAAGTTTCCTCAATATTTTTACAGGTGTGGCATTCTATGTGTCCCACACAGGAATTTGTATAACAGTGCTGAATTTATATTTGCATTTCTTTGTTTACACTTGTAGCAATCTCCTTTTCAAAAAAAAAGACATTTTGGAATTAAAAGTTTAAAATATCCATCATATTTTGGGTGCAGGATGCTCAATTAGATCCGTTCTCATTTCATTAAAGAGGTTGAAGAGTAATTAAATGCATCAAACTACAAATGCACTCATATTCATTCTCTCACCCTCAGAAAATAATGTCTTTTCAGTTCTAACTGGGTATCTTTAAGGTCTGAACAGGGTGTCTGAAGTCATATTCAGGTGATTTGGATGACTTATGCATTGTGGTTTAAGTTTATAAGGAGAAGTAGAAAGGAAAGTATGAAAGAGCGTAAGCAAGGAATTACAAGGTCGGAAAGGGGTCATGAAAAGTCATTACCCATCAGGATTAAGCAGAATCCCAAGGCTTTTTAACGCATATATATAAAAAGCAAGAGGGTAGCCTGGGAAAGGGTTGGCCCACTCAAGGACTAAACAGGGAATTTATATGTGGACCCAGAAGAGGGAGATGAGATATTAAATGAATACTTTGTATCAGTATTCACCAAAGTGAAGGAATTGGTGGAGGATGATCTCAGGGATGGGAGTGTCGAATTTCTAAACCAAGTTGCTATTAAAAAGGAAGAGGTGTTGTGCATCTTAAGAAGTATTAAGATAGATACGTCACCAGATCCTGATGGGACCTATCCCAGAATATTGAGGGAGGCAAGAGAACAAATTGCTGGAGCTTTGACAGACATCTTTGCATCCTCTTTGGCCACAGGTAAGATCCCAGAGGCCTGGAGAGTAGCTAATGTCGTCCCACTGTTTAAAAAGAGTAACAGGTTTAATCCAGGAAATTCCAGATCTGTGAGCCTCACGTTGGTGGAATATTGCATACAGTTGTGATCACCACACTGCCAGAAGGATATGGATACTTTGGAGAGCAACCATATTGTGGGACAAAGTCAAGAAATGCTGAGAGACATGAAAGTAAGGTCATTCCTGGTATTCCTGTGCCTAGCACAAATGCCAAGAGTTGTGTTATGTGGCATGGTGGTTTCATCGCAAGTTCGTTCCAGACTTCAGCAGTGGCATCAAGCCTTTAACGACTCTTTTTTAACTAAAGGCAGAACATTTGAATGGAAGCATGCCTTTGAGTGCCTTTGAAAACCTGAAAAATGTGCTGACAACCACACCGTTTTAGCTGTGTTGGATTATGAGAAATCATTCAACTGGCTGTTGATCAGTATGGCGGCTGTTTCACTGTAAAACGATGAGATGGTTATTGAGCTGCCGAACAGTTACTTTTCAAGAAAAAGCTGACAGCATGTCAGCCGATGGATCAGTGGTTAGCACTGCTGCCTCACAGCGCCAGAGTCCCAGGTTCGATTCTAGCCTCGGGTGTGGAGTTTGCACATTCTCCCCGTGTCTGCGTGGGTTTCCTCCGGGTGCTCCGGTTTCCTCCCACAGTCTAAAGATGTGCAGGTCAGGTGAATTGGCCATGCTAAATTGCCCCATAGTGTTAGGTACTTTAGTCAGAGGGAAATGGGTCTGGGTGGGTTACTGTTCGGAGGGTTGGTGTGGACTTGTTGGGCCGAAGGGCCTGTTCCCACCCTGTAGGGAATCTAATCTAAAAGTCTTGTGTGGGCAATATGTCATTTAGAAGTATACAACAACAACAATGTGGAATATAACTCTGGACTGCTGGAACTGAGGCCAGGAGCTGAATGGTCTTTGTGGAGCCGAAACTGGGCATCATTAAGCAGGTTATTGTTGAGTTGTTTGATAGCCATGTTGATTACACCTTCGATCACTTTACTGTTGATCGAGAGTAGACTGATGGAGCGGTAATTGTTTGGATTGGTTTGTCCTACTTTTTGTATACAGGGTGTAGATAACAAATTTCCATTTTGTCAGATAGATGTAATGCTGTAGCCATACTAGAACAGCTTGGCTAGGGCGCAATAAGTTCTAAAGCACACGTCTTCAGTACAATTGCTATTATTGTAATATTATTATATTACAATTATATTGTCATTACTATACATTCTAAGAAATAAAACTACTATCAGAATGTTGCCAGGGCCCATAACCTTTGCAGAATTCTGTGTCCTCACAGCCATTTCTTGATCTCACATGGAGTCAGTTGATTGGCTGAAGGTTGGCATCTACGAGGTCAGGCATCTACGAGGTCAAGATGGATCATTCACTAGGCATTTCTGACAGAACATGTTTGCGAAAGCTCAAAACGTTACCCCTGCACTGATGTAGGCGAAAGCGAGAACTGCAGACGCTGATAAAGGGTTTATGCCCGAAACGTCGATTCTCCTGCTCCTCAGATGCTGGCTGACCTGCTGTGCTTTTCCAGCGCCACACTCTCGACATCTGCACTGATGTGTTGGGTTCTCCCATCTTTGAAGATAGGGACACTTGTGAAGCCTATGTCTATAGAGAATTGTTTGATTTTCCATCATTATTTAGGATTGGAAGTGCCAGGACTGGGGTGCTTAGGTGTCACGTGATGATTGTGGGATCACTTAGCTTGCTCTATCACTTGGTGCCTGTGTTGTTTGACTCACAAGTAGCCCTGTTTAATTTTGGTGCTGGAAAAAAGCACAGCAGGTCAGGCAGTATCTGAGGAGCAAGAGAATCGACGTGTCGGGCATAAGCCCTTCATCAAGAATGAGGACCATATCTGAAACGTTGATTCTCCTGCTCCTTGGATGCTGCCTGAGCTGCTGTACTTTTCCAGCGCCACACTCTCGTCTCTGACTCTCCAGCATCTGCAGTCCTCACTTTCTCCCTGTTTTGTAATTTAACAAGGTTGACACCTCATTTTTAGGTATGCCTGGTGCTATTCCTGGCATGCCCTTGTGCACTCTCTGTTGAAGTAGGGTTGGCCCTCCACCTTGTTGGTAATGTTAGGATGGAGGAATGTTGGGTCATGAGGTTGCAGATTGTTTTGGAGTGCAATTCTGCCCACAGTCCCTCAGTATTGAGTTTCTAGCTCTGTTCCACTTGGCAAAAAGATAGCGCCGCAACATAAGGTACAATCAATTGAAAGCGAGACTTCATCTCCACAAACACTGTGTGGTGGTCAGTTCTATTGACACTGTCACAGACAGACACATCTGGAACAGGCAGATTGGTGAGGATGAGGTCAAGTATATTTTTCCCTATTGTTGGTTCCCTCACCACCTGCCGCAGGCTCAGTCTAGCAGCTGGGCCCTTTAGGACCTGACCAACATGATTAATAGTGCTGTTGCCAAGCCATCGTGGGTGGTGGCCATTGAAACCTCCCACCCAGAGTACATTTTGCACCGTTTTCACCCTCAGTGCTTCTTCTAAGTGTTGTTCAACATGGAGTACAGATTGATCAGCTGAAGCAGTACAGTTCGTGGTAATCAGCAGCAGGTTTCTTTGCTCATCCTTAACTTGATTCCATGAGATTTCATGTGTCAATGTTGAGGACTCCAAGGGCAACTCCCTCCTGACTGTATACCTCTGTGCCACCACTCTGGATCGATTTGATTAATTAGAAATCTATTGGGGGGTCTCCCTGCACAGGTTTGAGCTCTGATGACGATGCCACTCTGTGAACCAACAGCAGCTATGGTTGTTACCCACGACACGTGTAAAAAATGAAATGAGATCCTGCAACAGGAACTTAGAGAATTAGGTTAGAGAATAAAGAGGAACACTACAAAGGTTGTAATCTCCAGATTGCTTCCATGGCCGCTTAATGCTGAGTATGAGAATATCAGTATAGGTCACATGAAGGAATGGCTAAAGGGGTGGTGTAAGAGGGAGGGCTTTAGATTCTCTGATAATTGGGACAGCTTCTGGGGTAGATGGGAGCTTTACAAGATAGGTGGTTGCACCTGACCTGGAATGGGCCCAATATCCTTCGGGAAATTTGCCCGTGCTGTTGGGAAGGTTTTAAACTAATTTCGGAGAGTGATGGGGTACAGAGTAGATGCAAGGTTGTAAGCAAGGTTTAGCCAGATATAGAAGGAAGGCTGGGCAGTCCAGCAGATGGAGAGGACACTGGCAGGGTGAGGTGATTTGGAGATCCGAAAAACCAAGTTGCCTCTTTTTTAATGCAAGGAGATTGGCTGGCAGGGTGGATGAATTTAAAGTGTTGATCAGTGTGTGGGGATATCATGTTGTTGCATTCACTAGGCCAATGTCTTATGCTGTATGACTATATGGCCTTTGCTGGGCCTTTCCTATCAGTGGGACAGGACACGTCCAGGGATTGTGATAATGGTGTCTGGGACATTGTCTGTCAGATATGATTCCATGGGTATGACTATGTCAGACTGCTGCTTGACTAGTCTGCGAGACAACTCACCAAATTTTGGAAGTAGGCTCCTGATGTTAGCATGGAAGACTTTGCATGGTTGACACGGCTATGGTCACCATTATTGTTTCTGGTACCAAGATGAATGCCAAGTGGGCTGTCCAGTTTAACTTAGATTTTGAGATTTTAAAGCAGTTGTTACACTGAGTGGCTTGCTAGGCCATTTTAGAGCACAGCTAAGAGTCAGTCACATTGCTGTGGGTCTGCAGTGATGAGTACGCCAGACTGGGTAAGGTTGTAAGATTCCATTGCCTTAAAGACATCAGTGAACCACAAGGGATTTTCTTGATAACTCAGCAGTAGTTTGCATAGTCATCATTTAACTCTTAATTCCAGATACTTATTGAATTGAAATTTTATCATTTGCCATGGTGAGATTTGAATCCTGGAATCCAGGATACTCCCGAAGTTTCTGGATTAATAGTGCACTGAAAATGCCTTCAACTCCTGTGGGAAAGTTGGGCGGCTTCCGGCTCTTGGTTATTTAGAATGAAAAAAAGTTTTCAAATGACAGGGTTGATGCAAGATTTTCATTTGGTGAATCATCAGTAAATGCGTGCAGGAAATTGGAGAAGGGATCATATACTGCAAAAAAAAACCCAGTCGTAGACTTTGAGGACGCGGTCTACTGACATAAGCTAAAAGGTACATGGGTCGATTATAGATTCACTTGACACCCTTCCAGTAAAGTTGCATAGCTTGCCTGAAAGCATTGAGGAGACCAACTCCAAAATTGTATCGAAACTTTGTGCAGGGCATTCTGCCCATTTTGGAGAGCTGTCAATTCTATCAACTTCGTGGTGGGTGTTAACATCATGGAGTCTTTGCTGAAAACTTTGACAGAAGTTACGAATATTCAGACAGTTATCCCCTTGACTCCTTAAGCTCATATTGACAGGGCTTCAGGACAGTTGCACCAATCCAGCATTCTGTTCCTAAGTGGAGTAGTAAGAGTACTCAAGTACCTTTTCACAAGAGTGATCTCGATTCCACTGGAGAGAGGCCTCCTTTCGTCCCCACTCTCCAGTTCACCAGGGCCCTTATAGCTGCCACATAGCCACCTGAACCATAACAAAACATCGACAAAGGAAAAGGTGAGAATTTTCGCCTTTACTCTTATGTTTCATTAATGAGACAGACAAAAAAATGCCATTATTCTTTCAAATTGTAAGCCAAGGTTGACCCTACCAGTCAACCTCAAAGTGATTACAGCTTTTCAACATAGAAACTAAAAATGAGCAGGTAAAAGGCAATTCAAATCATTGAGTGTGCTCTGCTGTTCAATGTGACCATGGCTAAGCATCAAACTCAGTATCCTTTTCCCACTTCATCCCAATACCTTTTGATGCCTTTAGCCCTAAGAACTAATTCTAACTCCTTCTTGAAAGCAATGTTTTAGCGTCAGCCGCTTTTGTGATTGAGAATTCCACAGGCCCACCACTCCAAGTGAAGAAATTTCTCCTCACCACTATCCTAAAGGGAGTACCTGTATTCTTAGACTGTTACCCCCTTGTTCTGGACTGCCTGGTCATTGGGAACACTATTCGTTGCTCTTGAATCACTCTCAACAACTAAGTTTCACAACTTAAAGATTCTATCCAGATAATCAATGTCTTGTTCACCTGCATACATTACCTCATGGAAATTAAGCAGCATGTGTGTGGCAGAATTTTATTCCTTTTCACTGTCAGGTCTCCTCAAGTTCCAGGCATTAGTGATAACATGCCATGTAATTAGACAGGCCCATACCCTATCCCATCTGTGTTACTATATGACTGTGTCATATTTGGCTCCAAATAGAGTCACTCTCATCATGGTGCACTTTATTGTGTTCCTTGCAATTCTGCTTATCCCTGCAATACCTGTTGCTCTTGACTCTTGACTGTCTCCATCCCAGATCCTATTATTGTCCTCCAATAACTGCAGCACACTGCACTCCATCTCTTTTGCTTCTACTGCTTTACATGCCCCTGCAATCAACTCACTATTCCCATCCCTCATGTTTGCTTATGTGCTTGCCAGCTGCCCTACATCAGCACTACTCTGTCTGCAAAACATTTATAAGGCTAATATTAACACAAGCAAATGGATGTTGGCTTTTATAGCTAAAGGAATCGAACATAAAAATAAGGAAGTATTGTTGCAACTATACAAGGCATTGGTGATACTGCACCTGGAATATTGTGCACAGTTTTGGTCCCCTTATTTGAGGAAAGATGTAGTGGCATTGGAGGCAGTTCAGAGGAGGTTCACTAGATTGATCCCAGAGATGAGGGATTTATCGTATGAACAGAGATTCAACAGTTTAGGCCTGCTGTCTGTGAAACTTAGAAGAATGAGGGGAGATCAAAATGGGGTATTCAAGATGATATAGAGTGTGGATAAAATAGACATGGAGTAGATGTTTCCTCTTGTGGGACAAAGGGTTGTGAATCTGTGGAAACTGCTACCCCCAAAGCGCAGTGGAAGCTGGACAGTGAGTAAATTTAAGGAGGGATTAGACAGATTTTTAAATTGGTGATGGGTTGAAGGGTTATGGGGAGAAGGCAGGAAAATGGGAAAGAGAAGCATATTCAGCCATGATTGAATGGCAGTGCAGTCTCAATGGGCTGAATGGCCTAATTCTGCTCCCATATCTTATGAACAATCACTTCTTTCAGCAGAGGTTAAAATAGGTGAAGGGGAAGTGTTCTTCTATCTGCAGTTCCCACTACAAGAACAGATGATCGGTACCATGCACATGAACTCTGTTAGGGACATGGCACTAGTGAAACTGAATAACTTCTATATTCTCCGTCATGTACATCTGACCATTTGAAAAATAAACAGCTTCCAAATCAAAAGAGGCAATTTTGTATTTGTAAAGAGCAAGCTATTTGGTCAAGACATCAGGTTTAAAGTGCAACACTTTCAGACACAGTCATAAAACCCAGTTTGATTTTGTAAAATTAGAGTTTTGAATGCAGGTAGCCAGTGAGAACTACTATGGGGAAAACAGCCTTTGGTAAAAACAATGACTGCAGATGCTGGAAACTAGACTCTGGATTAGCGGTGCTGGAAGAGCACAGCAGTTCAGGCAGCATCCAATGAGCAGTGAAATCGACGTTTCGGGCAAAAGCCCTTCATCAGGAATAAATCGATTTCGCTGCTCCTTGGATGCTGCCTGAACTGCTGTGCTCTTCCAGCACCACTAATCCGGAAAACAGCCTTTACCCATCTTTCTTTGTAAGCTGAAAACTCACTGGACAGCTTCATCACCACAACTAGAGGGTCTTTAAAGGAGAAATCTAAACCAACATCATGATTTTTCAGAAAGAGAATTTAGCCAACAATGAGTGATCCAGAAAGAAATCTCTCAGCCAATACCTCTTGTGGAATATGGTCTCAGCTGCAGGCCATATTTCTTAATGTTTTTTAAAGGATTAACTGCCATTTAGCCAAAATACTTGCATGATAACATTCTTATGAGTTTGTAAACACAGTAGCAGTTCCTACAATGATGGTGTCTTTGATCACAGCTCTGACATCTTAGGCAAGAGCTCATATTGCTGCTACCTTAGCCCTGGGTCCCACAACTACTCAGAATTATAAAGCCTGAAGTGTGTTCTTGCTCTTGTGGCACTGGGGTAGTGTCCCTAGCTCTGGGCCAGGATGCCAGACTCAAGTGCCATCTATTCCAGAACTGTGTCATAATATGTCTGAACAGACTAATCAAAAGTATCTATTAACAAGTTGGGAACATGGCGAAGATTGTATAAGGGCTTCATGAATCTCGAAGCACTTTGACCTTTTAAGTGGGCAAGTTGAGATAAGGTAATCTGAAAGTGACATTTGTGCCATGCAAGATTGCAGCTCACGAGAAGCCATGCTTGCTGCCTAACCAACTTCTTAACCTTAGTTGTTGCCAAGAAAGACCCAGCTGGATCTGTCTGCAGAGTTTCAACAGTCTGAAGTCTCAACAGCCAACTGTTTGTGAGTTGCCCACGATGCCCATCTCAAATGCCCCCCTGTAGAAATTCACCAGCCTTCCAACTGTTGATCTGGAGCCAGTTGGAAACCACACCATAAAACGTCTAGAATAAGAGGCAGGGACTTTACACAAAGTAACTTTTAATATTTTAATGTTGTTTGCCAGAAGTAAGTTGCTGAAGTATGATGCAATCGCAAACATTGTTTTTGGAATGCTGTTGGTCTTCATTTTCTACTGTAATAACAGCAAAATCCATGAAGCTGGAGTGATGAAAGACATGTTGGCAATAAATGTAAGGAGTGGGTGAGGCAGGAGCAAGGATGATTGATGCTGTGGCAAGAGGAAGAGAGAGTAAACCTGTCAGTCTAATTCTGACAGTGGGGGAACTTTTAGAAACAATAACCCAAAATAAAACTGGTTGTCATTTTGGGAAAAAAAGGCTTATAAACCATCCTAAACATATTAAAGGCAAATCACACTTGCCTAATTTGATTGGATTCATTGATGAAGGATTCATTGGCAAGGATTGATGATAGTAAGGAAGATAATGTGCATTACAGACTTTCAAAATGGGCTTCAGAAAACTGATGACCATGCAATTAAAGGGTCGATGTCAATGTGGATACAAAATTGGTTGAGACAAAAGTAGAGAGCAGTGATGTTTTTCACACTGAAGAGAAGCATTAGTGGGATTCCTTAAGGATTTGCATTTGGACAACTGCTCTTTTTGATATTTATTATTGACCTGAACTTGAGTTTGTTGGACATAATGTCAAAATTTGTTGATGACACAGAAAATGGAAATGTCATAAATAGGAGGATGGTAATAGAATTTGTGAACAAAGAAATTAAAACGAACACATGCCAGATGAAATTTATGAAGGAGATGTGTGAAGTACGGAGCAGGAAAAGTGAGAATTGCAGCATCCTCATTGACAGAAGCATGACAAATTGAGAGGGTATTAAAGAAAAGGTACAATTGCAAGTTCTTTTGAGGATTGCTGTTACAAATAGTAACCTTCAGGCTTACCTTGGTTGTTCAGAAGCAAGCAGAATGTCATTTTTTAAGTGTGCAGATCCAGTGATCACCATAATTAACACGAGATCACACATCTGCATCCATTGCATGTACCTACTCGCACAGAAATGATGTTGTCCTAAGTTCACACAGTGAAGTTGCCCAATGTGAGACTAGGATCACATAGGAGATCATTCAACAACAGCTTTTCAGTGTCAATATTTTATTCACTCATGGGTGTCACTGGCTAGCCAAAATTTATTGCTTATCCTGAGTTGCTCTTGAGGAGGCGGTGTGCGAACTGCTTTGTTTCACGTGCAGTACGTAGACTCATAATGCTGTGAGGGAGGGAATTCTAGGATTTTGACACCGTGACACTGAAGGAATGGCAATTTATTTTCAAGTCAGGATGGTGAGTGGCTTGGAGAGGAATCCAGCAAGTGATGGTGATCCCATGTATCTGCCATCCTCGTCCTTCTCCCTGGAAGTGGGCGTGGGTTTGGAAGATGCTGTCTGAGAATCTTTGTTGAGTTTCCATAATGCGTCTTGTAGTTAGTACACACTGCTGCTACTGAGCATCGTTGCTGAAGAGATCTGCTGCAAATCAAGCAGGCTGTTTTGTCCTGGATAGTGTCAGGTTATTGGACCTACACTCATCCAGGCAAGGAGCGACTGCTGCATCACACTCCTAAATGGTGGACAGGCTTTGGGGAAATCAGGAGGGGTGTCAGTTAACACATTATTCCTACCTTCTGACCTGCTCTATTATCCACTGTATTTATACGGCAAGTCCAATTGAGTTTCTGGTCAATGGTAACCTCCAGGATGTTGATAGTGGGGATTCAGCGATGGTAACATCATTGAATATCAATGGGTAGTGGTTAGATTGTCTCTTATTGGAGATGGTCATTGTGCGGTGTGAATGTTACTTGCCACTTGTCAGCCCAAGCCTGGATATTATCCAGATCTTGTTGCCTTTGAACATGAACTGCTTCACTATCTGAGACATCGTGAATGGTGCTGAACATTGTGTGATCATTGGTGTATATTTTCACTTCTGACATGATGATGGAGGAAAGGCCTCCAGCCAGCAGAGAATTTTCCCCTGCCCCCCCCCCCATTCTCATTGATTCCCGATTTGCTGATGTTATAAAGTTGAAGTGCGTACTATACTTTTAAGAGAGAGTGAATGCTGTTTCACGCGGAGAGCTTATAAGCACCTGTCATATGACTGGCTAGCAGTCTCAGAGTGTACTGGAAAATTGAAAATATGTAACATTTAGCTGTGAAATAGTAACCTGAATTGTTTTGACAGCAAATCTAATTTAACCAATCAGTCTAAATTATGCCCCAGGATACTAAAGCCCAATTGAGTTTGAATTTATTGTTTTTGCCAACCTTGAATCGATGAGATGATCCAATGTTTAGGGTATAAAGAAGCAAACATTTTGAGAGTTAGACAGAGAGTTAGATAGAGAGTAAACTGCTATCAAGAGAGACTGCCATTCAAAGCACTCTCTACCAAAGCTACTTTTTCATATGAATCATCTTTGCCGGAAAAGACAGAAGATGATCCAGGGAGATCTTTAGCCGAAAGAAGACAGACACCGATGACAACACATGGTTTTGAAATTAAGTTGATGTAATTTTAATAACTTTTTTAAAATTGGAACCGTATATTGCTATAGAGTTGAAGGCAGATAATAAGCAGTTAAGAGAAAGGGGGCTTAGACTTATAAATAGTTGTTGTTTAATGTTCACTTTTAGAGTTAAAGAATAAATTGATATTTGGTTCTTTAAATTGAGGAATTTGGGAGTTCTCTGTCACTCATATTTTAACAGATTATGAGGCGAGATGAGCTGTCTGATTTAATTAACACGGGGTTAACCACCTTGTCATAACAGTTTGAGGGCTCATCTGGGACAGCACGTTGGCTCAGTGGTTAGCACTGCTGCCTCGCAGTGCCAGGGACCTGGGTTCGATTCCGCCCTCGGCCGACTGCCTGTGTGGAGTTTGCACATTCTCCCTGTGTCTGTGTGTGCCCCCCCTCTGGGTGCTCTGGTTTCCTCCCACAGTCCAAAGATGTGCAGGTCAGGTGAAGGGCCATGCTAAATTGCCCATAGTATTCCGGGATGCATAGGTTAGGTGCATTAGTCAGGGGTAAATGTAGGATAATAGGGTAGGAGAATAGGTCTGGGTGGGTTACTCTTCGGAGGGTTGGTGTGGACTTGTTGGGCTGAAGGGCCTGTTTCCACACTGCATTGATTCTATGATTCAAACGTGACTGGGTTTTAGTATGCTGGGGCATAATTTAAACTGATTGGTTAGATTCGAATTGTGGTCAAAACAACTCAGGTATCTATTTCACAGCTAAATGTTGTATATTTTCAATTTTCCAGTACACTCTGAGACTGCTAGCTAGTCATATGACAGGTGCATGTAAACTCTTAGTGCAAAACAGCATTCACTCTCTCTTATAGGTACAGTACATGCTTTCAAATTCATAACATAGGCTTCTTATTGCCACAATTGGTTGCTTGTGGCCTTGATGTTAAGGACTGTCACTCTCCCCCCATCTCTGGAATTCAGATTTTTTGTCCATGTTTGAACCAAGGCTGTAATGAGGTCAGGAGCTGAGTAGTCCTGGCTGAACTCAGACTGGGTGTCACTTAGTAGGTTATTGCTGAGTAGATGCTGCTTGATAGCACTCTTGATGACACCTTCCATCACTTTGCTGGTGATTGATAGGAGACTGATGAGACGGTAATTGGCCAGGTTGGATTTGTCCTGCTTTTTGAGTGCAGGACATACCTGGGCAATTTTTCACATTGTTGGACAGATATCAATGTTGCAAGTGTACTGGAAGGGTTTAGCTAGGAGCATGACAAGTTCTACAGCACTATTCCCAGAATGTTATCAGATCATGATCCCAAGGTCATTTTCTCAAATGCACAGAATGAATTAAAAGGATTCATTTTTGCAGAGAAGTTATGGTGGAGTGTTTCTGTCACTGGATTAGCAATCCTGAGACCTAGGAAACACCCTGTGATATAGATTCAAATCTGATCACAGCAGCTGGTGGAATTTCAATTCAATTAATAAGTCTAGAATTAAAAGCTACCTCAGAAATGTCCATAAAAACATTGAAGCAAACTCATTCAGTTCACTCGTGTCATTTGATGGAAGGTAACTTCTGTTCTTACCTGGACTAGCCTACACATACATCAGGTCTGTAGCTTGCCTTTGACATTCAATGTTTTTTATTCATTCAGGGATACAGACATTACTGGCCAGACTAGCATTTATTAAAGCTTCTTTGCTGAACAGCAACATTCCAGCTGGGTGTAGGTACACCCGGAGTATCATTTGGAAAAGAGTAGCAGTATTTTGACCCGGTGACACGGGCAGAACATTAATATAGTTCCAAGTCATGATGGTGTGTAGTTTGGAAGGGAACTTGCAAATAGTGGTGTTCCCATGTTTCTGCTATCCTTCTCCTTCTAGACTATAGAGGCCACAGATTTAAAAGATGCTATCCAAGGAACTTTGGTGAGTTTTTTGTATTGCTTCTTATTGATGCTACAAACTGCTTCCACTGTTCAGTGGTGGCAAAGGGAGTGAAGGTTGGATGTGTTAGATGGGACACTAAGTAAGTGGGCTGCTTTGTCCTGGCTGGTATTAAGGTTTGAGTGTTGTTGGAAGTGTACTGAGTACTCCATGTGGAGAGTACTCCATCAAACTCCTGATTTGAATATTGTTAGAGTTGAGTTACAACAGAATTCCCACCTTGCTCTGATAATCAAAATATTTAAACACCTGGTTCATTTCAGCGTTTGGTCAATGATAATCCACATGATATTGATAGTGGGAGATTTAGTGATGGTATTGCCATTTAATGTCAAAGACAACAAGGTTCTCCCTTATTTCAGTTGTCAGTGCCTGTTACGGGTGTGGTTTGAACGCCACTCGCCACTTATCACTCTAAGCCTGAATGTTATCTATTTCCTGCAGAACATGGACACAAACTGCTTCTGTACCTAAGATGTCATGAATGGTGGTGAACTTTGATCAATCAGAAAACATCCCCACTTATTACGGAGGGAAAGTCACTGATAAAGCAGCTGAAGGTAGTTGGGCCTAGGACTTGAACCTGCTATGTCATTAAGCCAATATATGTAGCATTACGTATGCCATACCAGTTAGCCTGATGTATGACCTATTGCAATCCTACTTTCAAATGAGTAATTGCAATTTATAAATGAAAATGAAATAGATTCTGGTTACCTTTGGGTCATAGGTTGTCAGAGTATACTAGGTCAACATGCTTGACTTAATTTACACTTCAGTACCTTGTTTTTAATGATCCTATTAGTGACATTGGTGAAAATGATATTCATTGCAAAGTTGTTGGAATGACTGCTGGTATCTTTCTGGTAGGCCACAAGGCAGCTTTTGGAGCTCCTACACTCTGTGCTACACATGGGTGGGATGGGAATTTCCTGCAACAAATCGACACTTAGCAAATTACTCACTTGAGTTGCGGTATCATGGGAAAGCAAAGTGCACAGGTCAGGTGCTTTCCACTAGACAGAGGGTCACAGATTTAGTTCACTCCAAGGCACTCTTGTGCAGCTCCTGGTCATCGTGGTATTGGCAGTGGCCTTAGTGCAGGCCTCACTGTGGATAATGCTTGGGTAGTGAGGGTTCAGCAGAGGAGGGAGAAAGAAATGAAGCAAAAACCGTGCTCTGATGGTGTATGTGTTTGTCACTGAGAAATTTTGGTTTCAAAGCAATTTCTGGTAACCCCTGCAGAGCTATAAAATCCAGTCCCAAAATGCTTTCTTCACCATTACCTAAGATTTTCTGAGGATGTCAGCAACATGTGAAATATGTTGTCTGTTAGTGTACTCACTTTCGGATTATTTTAGTACGTACTGCGGAGTGAATCTGTGTATTTTTCTTCCTCATGCATCATTTCCTAGCCACATGTTTAAACAGCTATAATGAAGTAACACTCAGGAGTATTAACCTTTTGAGTCCTGCTGTAAGATGGAAGGATCCAATTGTAGGAATTTGTGAAATGTTCACTGTAAAAATGACTGCATGAAACTTTAATTCTTTAAGGCAAGCTTTTGATAAGATAATTTTTCAATTAATAAAACACATTTTTTTATTTTACAAATTGTCGATGCTTGGGACTGTTAATTGTTAATATCCAACTTTCTCATTTGAATTTCTAATCTGTTTGTATTGTTTACGTTTTTTGAGATATATGTAAAGAGAAATGATAAGAGAAAATCAAACATATGAAGGAGCGTAACTAAATGTTTTGGTTCTCCAAATTAAATCCTACTTTTCTAAGCCCATAAACAAATACATCCCCTGGCTTCCGTGGCACCTGATGTATTAAATCTCATGATCATTTAGATTTTCCAAAATTGAACGTTAATAGGGAGGTGAAATTTGAATTTGTGACATTCGGCTGTCATGCTTTATACTAATTAGCATTTGTCATGCAGGGTACAACATCTTAAACATTAAAAAAACCAGGCTGCCCATGAGTTGACCTCCCACCATAGACTAGGGCTATTAAATCTATCTCATTTGTAGCTGTCTCTCTGCTTGCATTCCACTCTGACTCTCTCTTCCTCTCCTTTGGTTTGTCTTTTTCCCCACACTCACTCAATCTCGGTTTTGTCTCTGTATCTCTAATTTCTTTTCTTCACAGTTTCTCTCCATCTCATTGAAACTCTGTTTTCCTCTCTTCTGTGTTATTACTCGTATATATGCAAAAACATCTTCAGGTTAGTTTCTGTATCCCTGCTGGATTCTGTTTCCAGTTCATTCTCTCTTCCTCCTTTCATACAACTCGTTTTTTTGTCAATATACATTTCGCCTAATTGATGAATTCTTCAAGTGTTTGTCTTATTCTTTATCCTGCCTTTCTTTTTTGGATGCCTTTCTTCTTAATATTTGAAATGTGGTACAGTGAACACTGACATTTATTGTTCACCACTATTTGATTTAAATGAGTGAGTCTTGCTCTAACATTTCTGATTAACAAGTTGACCTGTAGCATTTAGCTCTTGGTACATTCCTGCACTCACTGTATATATCTTCCTCTTGTGTGTCACCCAATAGGTGTCCTTCTTAAATATTGTCTAATTTGGGTGGCACAGTGGCACAGTGGTTAGCACTGCTGTCTCACAGTGCCACAGACCCGGGTTCAATTCCTGCCTTGGGCAACTGTCTGTGTGGAGTTTGCACATTCTCCCCGTGTCTGTGTGGGTTTCCTCTGGGTGCTCCGGTTTCCAAAGATGTGCAGGCCAGGTGAATTGGCCATGCTAAATTGCCTGTAGTGTTAGGTGAAAGGGTAAATACTGGGGAATGGGTCTGGGTGGGTTTTTCTTCGGAGGGTCAGTGTGGACTTGTTGGGCCAAAGGGCCTATTTCCAGACTGTAAGAAGTCTAATCTGAGTAAAAATCTAAAAGCGTAAGAAATAAAAGCTGAGGTAAATCATTCAACACTTTGACCCTAACCTGCCTTACATAAAATCATGGCTTATCTTCAGCCTCAACTACCCTTTCCTACCATATCCCCATAATCCTCAATTTATTTAGAATCAAACAATTTGTTGGTTTGTGACTTGAATATACTCAATGACCAAATAATCAGAGTTCTTTGAGATAAAGACCTTTGCGCGAAAAAAGTTCTCCTCGTTTTGGTTATCACAGAATTATTGCGCTGCAGTCGGACGCATGTAGGCTGATTGTGTTTTCATTGGCTGTCTGAGCGTTTGAATTTAAGAGCCAACCTCCTTCTTTTCCCCTACAATCCTGCATTTTAGCCAAAAGAATGTTAGATTCAGCAAAAGTTCGAATTGCATTGAGTCCTCAAGGCCGAATTTCTGGCAACAGGGGAGTGAGAATCTGTGAGTCGTCCATGTGCCCCTTCCTCACATGGAGACAGGGCAGTAGCGGGAGTTAACCAGTCAGTCAGAGGAGACACCGCACACAGCATGCTCAGATGTCTCCACTCAGGACACTGCGGAGATGCTTAGGCCATCCACCTCCAGGCAAAAGTGAGGACTAGAGATTAGAGTCGAGAGTGTGGTGCTGGAAAAGCACAGCTGGTCAGGCAGCATCCGAGGAGCAGGAGAATCGACGTTTTGAGCAGAAGCCATTCATTAGGAATGGAGCTTGTGGGCTGGGGGGGGGCTGAGAGATAAAGGGGAAGGGGGTAGGGAAGGTAGGTGAGAGTGTGATTGGTGGATAGAGGTGGGGGTAATGGTGATAGGTCAGAGAGGAGGGTGGAGCAAATAGGTGGGAAGGAAGGTGGACAGGTAGGACAGGTCATGAGGACGGTGCCAAATTGAAAGGTTGGTACTGGAATAAGGAGGGGGGAGGGGAAATGAAGAAACTGATGAAATCCACATTGATGCTGTGGGGTTGGAGGGTCCTGAGGTGGAAGATGAGGCTTTCTTCCTCCAGGCGTCAGGTGGTTATGGTTTGGCGATGGAGGAGGCCCAGGACCTGCATGTCCTTGACAGAGTGGGAGGGGGAGTTGAAGTGTTCAGCCATAGGACGGTGGGGTTGATTGGTGCGGGTGTCCCGGAGATGTTCTCTGAAGACCTCTGCAGAATAAGTGTCCTGTCTCCACCTCCATCATGCCTACTTTATTTGCCTTTCCTTTTCTTATTACAAAAGATTCTACTTTGTCAGTATGTGCCCAAGTCATTTTTCCAATTTGCAGGTAGCCCATTGTTCAGCCTCTGTGGTTTTTGACATTTGGTTCTGGTTAATCCAGTTCAGCTCTGTTCTTCCCCAGTGAAGTCAGCTCACTGTTAGTTGATTATTCTTACTTTGGATTGACTGATGTCATTTTCCATCATTGTCCCCAATCTTGTGATAAAATGATCACTGTCCCCTAAATGTTCTCTCACTGTCACTTGATCTACTTGTTCACCTCACCCAACTTTAGCAGTGTTAGACTGAATGCCCAATCCCTATTCTGTTGCTACAATCTGTTGTACTAGACTTGCTGGCTAGCAAAAGAATCCATAGAACTACTCTGCCAAGCTCCTGAAGAGCTCATAGGCAGCACGGTGGCTCAGTGGTTAGCACTGCTCCCTCACAGCGTCAGGAACCCTGGCTTGATTCCAACCTTGGGAGACTGTCTGTGTGCAGTTTGCACATTCTCCCAGTGTCTGCATGGGTTTCCTCCGGGTGCTCCGGTTCCCTCCCACATTCCAAAAGGTGTGCAGGTCAGGGTGAATTGGCCGTGCTATGTTGCCCAAGGTGTTAGGTGCATCAGTCAGAGGGAAATGTAGGGAAATGAGTCTGGGTGGGTTACTCTTTGGAGGGTCAGTGTGGACTTGTTGGGCCCAAGGGCCTGTTTCCACGCTGTAGGGAATCTAATCTAAAGTTTATACCTTTCAATGGCATTTATTCTTCTTGTGATTCCTGCACAAGGACATGTATGTCCCCATGATGATCAGTTCTTTCTTGCTTCTCATTTTTTAAAAATACTTCTGCCATTCCATGTTTTCTAACCGAAATGGAAAACACCACGCTTCTCTAGCCCATACTCCACATATGCCATATTCTTGCCCGTCTCAGTGAAACATCTCTAACATCCTGACAGCTTTCCTCACCTACCTTCGTATCATCAGCCAATATTAGGTTCAATCCCTTCATTTGCGTCATCGATATCAGTTGTAAATAGCTTACACCGAAACTCTGATACTTGTGGCACCCCACCATTTGCAGCCTGTCAATCAAAAAAAAACTTATGTATTTGACTCTCTTCTTTCTGTCTTTAATTAATCTGTCGTAGTGAATGAATAACTGCAACTGGTTCATTTTCAGACAAATGACTTGTTCCTCACTGACGTTTCATAAGTTAGATAGCGGGTGATGCCTTACTATCTGTCACAATTAAAGAATAATTACAGTTGATCAGTTATATAATGAATTATTTAATATTTTTACTCTACAGTCCTGTTTGAAAATGAAGTTCTGGGCTTTGCAAACTAGCTGGGAGTAAGGTATTGAACCGATTTGAGTGTCCTTTGACACCCGACTCTGTGCCATTATTTTTTAAGAACGGCTTTTTATCAAAAATTCTGCATAGCTAGGGGTCTTGTTCACTTCAATTAAAGAAAATCACCTGCAGGAAGATGCCCAAGTCTCAGAGAGAGTGACAGAGTTAGTGCATGAGGAATTTCTGCATGCAAGAGAACAAATCCTAAACCACATGGAAGGATTAAACAGAGGCATGGACAGAGACCCAGAGTAGCAGATGCGACATAGTTCAAAGACTGGATCTGAAAATACAGGGGAAGAGTTGTACCACAGTGGAGCACAAGCATGCAGTGATAAAGTGAGACGGCGCTCAGGCTCAGTTGGTAACATTGCTGTCTCACGGAACCAGGGACCCAGGTTTGACTCCACCCTCAGGCAACTGTCTGTGCAGAGTTTGCAAATTCTCCCCGTACCTTTGTGGGTTTCCTCCGGGTGCTCCGGTTTCCTCTCACAGTCCAAAGATGTGCAGGTCAGGTGGCTTGGCCATGCTAAGTCCATGGTGTTCAGGTTGGGTGGATTAGCCATGGAAAATGCAGGGTTACGGGGATAGGGTAGAGGAGTGGGTTTGGGTGGGATGCTCTTCGGAGGGTCGGTGTGGACTCAATGGGCTGAATGGCCTCCTTCTGCACTGTAGGGATTTTTTGATTCTAGGTTAGGTATGTAATCAATTCCCCTGGCTGTTGTGTTCCCAGTTAGTACTTCTGTGCTGGGAAGTACCAATTCTGGCAAAAGGTGTGAAAACTTAGGAAGCAAATTTCCTTTTGTTTGGTTTTGCATGGCTTGTGATAGCTATTGACAAGGTTAAATTGAGCTAAGGAACAATTATTTCTCTGGCGTTTTGTTCCAGGAGACACTTACCATGAAAGAAAGCAGTTACCTAATAGGAATCACAATGAAAGACGGAATCACAGAATCCCTACAGTGTGGAAGCAGGCCATTCAGCCCATTGAGTCCACATCGATCATCCAAAGAGCATCCTACTCAGACCCATTCCCCTGCCCCTGTAACTGTGCATTTCCCATGGCTAATCCACCTCGCCTGTGTATTCCTGGACATTATGGGTAAATTAGCGTGGCCAATCCACCCAACATGTACATTTCTGGACTGTGAGTGGAAACCAGAGCACCCGGAGGAAACCCATGCAGATATGGGGAGAATGTGCAAACTCCACACAGACAGTCACCCGAGACTGGAATCAAACACGGTCCCTGGTGCTGTGAGGCAGCAGTGCTAAACACTGAGCCACTGTGCTGCCCCATGTTGATGAGTATCCTTAGAACATAACCTTCTCTTAATCATTTAAAACATGAACAATTATGTCATAGTAGCAAGCAATGTTCAACTATTTAATGGAGATATTAAAATAAAATGTGTTACTGCTCCAGTAACGTGGTGAACAAAGTCACATTTTTACTGACTAAATGTGCTTCCATTAATGACATACAACAATGGATAGGATTTAGATGTAACAAGGTTTATTTTGATAATCTTTCAGGCTGAACTACCCAAGTGCAAATGTCAGAAGTAATTGTAACATCTGGATAGCGAGATATACCACATAGTGCAAATACCTCATGCTGTAGATAGAAAATCAGTTACTATATTCCTTTATCAGCAAGTACTGTGTGCTATTATCCTCGACACATGCTACTGTATACTTTACTATATGTGTGTCAAAGACATAGCGTCCAAAATAATCAGCAGCATCAGATGTCTGGAAGCAGTTTGCAAAGGACCTAGAGGGCAAAAAACAACCAAGCAGAAAGGACTTGGTCTACCGCAGTGGTGTAAATATGGTATGTAATCACTCAGCTGCCAACCTCAACTAATCACAGCCAGGCTTACTAGCAAGCAACAACATAAACAACATTAAATGCACACAAGAACTGACAACATTTGGTGGTTGATCTGATGCATGAAATCTACTTTATAAGGTTCTGATACATACACATTCATTACAAGCACTGCGATGCTGCTTTTCGATCCTTCATAAAGGGAAAATCATATACCCAACATCATCTTTTCACTGCACATATACAATCAGCACTGTGTTCGAAGATAGTGGGGTCGAGGTTTCTGAAGGGTGAGGAAAATCAGATAGCTTGTACAAAGGGTGACTGAAGTCCTTGCCTAGAAGAAAATTAATCCAATTGCCTCAAACTTTATTCCAAACCCTCTGACCCAACCGTCTCACTTTTCTACTTAAGAGAAGGAGTTTTTTTAAAAATTGATTCACAAGATGTGTGTGTCACTATCTAAGCCAATAGTTATTGCTCACCTCTAATTGTCCTTGTACATCTTATCATGTGACACATGATTTATTCAAGAAGAAGAGATGAATGTGTCACCTACAAAGATCATTTCATTACAGTTTGGATGTGATTTTGGACCCCAGGTAACTATGAAAGTATTGTCATTCTGGCAAAATCGACCCTTAGTATCACTTCTAATTAACACAAATTATTTGAATATTTTTCAAAGTAGGGGCAGCACGGTGGCTCAGTGGTTAGCACTGCTGCCTTTTACACCAGGGTCCCAGGTTCGATCTCAGCCTCAGGTGACTGTCTGTGTGGAGTTTGCACATTCTCCTCCCCACCGTGTCTGCGTGGGTTTCCTCTGGGTGCTCCAGTTTCCTCCCACAGTCCAAAGATGTGCAGGTCAGGTGAACTGGCCATGCTAAATTGCCCGCAGTATTAGGTGCATTAGTCAGAGGGAAATGGGTCAGGGTGAGTTACTCCTCGGAGGGTGGGTGTGGACTGGTTGGGCCGAAGGGTCTGTTTCCACACTGTAGGGAATCTAACCTAATCTAAGTTGCCCGTTATTGCAGAAGCTGCATGAAAATATCAGCAGTACTTTTGTGTTTTTTTTCAAAGCTACACAGACACACATGGACACACAAAACCTTTCCCACTCTTCTAGTTTCCAGCCAGCCACTAAATACTAATGCAACAGACAACAGGGAATCTAATCAAATCACATCATTGTGTGTCTGGGTCATACATAGGCCAGACCAAGTAAGGATGGTAGTTTCCTTCCCTAAAGGACATTAGTGAACCAGCTGGATTTTTTCCAATGATCAGCAATGATTGGATTAGATTCCCCACAGTATGGAAACAGGCCCTACAGTCTAACAAGCTGACACCAACCCTCCAATGAGTAACCCACCCAGACCCATTCCCCTGCATTTACCCCTGAGTAATGTACTGAACACTATGGGCACTTTAGCGTGGCCAGTTCACCTGACCTGCAGACCTTTGGGTCGTGGGAGAAAACTGGAGCACCCGGAGGAAACCCACGCAGACACGGGGAGAATGTGCAAACTCCACACAGGCAGTTGCTTGAGGCTGGAATCGAACCCAGGTCTCTAACGCTGTGAGGCAGCAGTGCTAACCACTGAGCCACTGAATGGATTCATGGTCATCATTAGATTCTCAATTCCAGATTTTTGTTGAATTCAAATTCCACCATCTCCCATGCAGGATTTGAACCTGGATCCCTAGGTCTTTAGATTAATAGTATGGTGATAATACCACCAGGTCATTAGTTCCCTCTAAACTGCTTATTGGGTCTTTAATGCAGATCTGTTAGTACAAGTACAGGGGTGAAATTTGTCATTGGTTGTGGCATCACCACCTTCCTGTTTAACCTGCTTGATTTTGTTTTCCATTCCAAACAATAGAATATGAAGTTGGGTGAAATGTAATATAGGTGTCCAAGATGCATTGCGCATATTTCACTGTCAACTACACCCTCTGCCTCAGCACCCCCCTACCCTTACCTGGCCCTAACCTACAACACCAATAGAGCAATCATGCTGCCAATGTAAATGAGAGAACATCCACAGGAAGTAGCCATCCTACTTGTATCTCTCGGCAATCTTCAATATGTGGAAAAGTTAGAAAGGGTAGAATATCTGATACTGCGTTACTCTCAAAAAATGGTGTATGCCTAAAACTTCTTCACTATCATTTCATTTAGCCTCCAAACCAGCCAACTAGCCAGAGTGAAGGTGATTGGAATTTCAACATTTCGGTCCCTAATTCTGCATTGAAAGAATAAAAGAAGGAATTGGATTTTAATGCACATTTCATCGCCTGAAGTGCTGTAGAGCCAAAGGCGTACCTTTGAAGTCTAGTCACTGTCGTAATGCAAGAAATTTGGCATTTCTTCCATGGATTGTAAAGTCCCAGAGAAAGGAACACTTGTGACCACATGATCTGTTTTTGTCATGTTGATTGGGGATGAGTATTAGCCAAGACAGGGGGTTTCCTCCGATGATCTTTATTTAAAAGAGTGGCTTAGAATCTTTTAAATTCACCCAAAAGAGTAAACAGGGTTGGTTTATTGTTTCATCTGAAAGATGGCACCTCCAATAGCATAGAATTCTCTCAAACATTACAGACTAGAGTCAGCCCGGATTATGTGCGAACATCTTTTGAGTGGAACTTAACCTCAGTTTGTATGTTTCACTGCAATGTAGTATCGAAATTTCCAGCACTCACAAGGGAACTGATCATTTTAACACATATGGTGCTTTCTCCACAATTGATATATATTTGAGCACTATACACTTGTAAAATGTGTCTCATAGATGTTAGCCAGTACACAGTTGTCTAAGGCAATCTGAAAAGGTAGACTTATTGAATGCATTTCAAAAGCAGTCTGAAAACAGCACAAAAAAATCTAAGGGATGAAACAATTTCCATGAGGGTTCTCCCAACTGATCACGTTAAATTTGTTAAAGGCATTCCCAAACATCTCAGATGTCTACCCATTTAAAACAACGTGTTCCCCCCACCTCCCCTCCCGCACACCCCCCATCTTCCAGACATGCCTCCAACACACCTCTTCCATTTCCCACTCCACTGCTCTAAACCTCCCACTCCCCCGTTCCAAATGGAATAAAGACAGGGTCCCCCTTGTCCTCACCTTCCACCCAACTAGTCTCCGCATCCAACGTATCATCCTTGCACACTTCTGCCAATTCCAACTAGCCCCCACCACCAAGACCCATCTTCCACTCCTCACCTCTCACTGCCTTCCACAAGGACCGCTCCTGTTGTCAATCCTTGGTTCATGCCACTCTCCTCAGAAACCCCCCAAACACCCTAGATAAGTCCCTTGCAACCGTAAAACATGCAAAACCTACCACCCCCTCACCTCCATCCAAGGCCCTAAACAGGTGTTCCAGGTGAAAGTAAAGTCCACCTGCCCCTCCTCCAACTTAGTTTAATACATCCAGTGCTCCCGATGTGGTCTTCTCCACATTGCTGAGCATCTCAGTCGGGCCCATAAGGGCCAGCCTGACCTCCTGGTCACCAGCCATTTCAATTCCCCTTCCCACTCCCTCTCTGCCATGTCTATCCCTGGACTCCTCCATTGCCATAGTGAATCAGACAGCAAATTGGAGGAACAACACTTTTATCTTCCACATGTGCGGCCTATTGCCTGGAGCACACAATATTGAGTTCTCTGATTTCGAATAACCCTCTTTCCCATTCTCCGATTTCCTTTCCATCCCGTCCCCCTCCCTTCCATTCCACCCACTGACCTTTTCTTCCAGCCATCATCCAGACTCATCGCTCCCATCGACCAACCAAGTCATACCCTTCACCTATGTTCACCTATCACTACCTCATCATTCCACCCCTTTCTCCACCCAACCCCTCCCCCCTTTATCTGTAGCCGTCCCTACCTCTACCTCCATTCCTGAAGAAGTACAAAACCCAAAATGTTGACTTCTCCTCCTGATGCTGCCTGGCCTGGTGTGTTCTTCCATTCTCTGGCCTGTCTACTTTGGATCACTTTACATTCAGCAGGACAGCACGTAGACTCTGGAGGAAATGGCAGCAAAACTGCTCACACAGTTTCCTCAGATTACTGAGGTTCTTTGATCAAAGTTATGTTGGACAAGTGGATGAACCTTAAGAGAAATGACCCTCCTTTGCAGTTAATGTACGAATACAGTCTTTGTTCACCTGTCGTATTGTGATTCATGCTTTGAACTGCTAATTCACAATGTATTTTCAATAAGTAGTAAATGTATTAGTGTGAGGTCAGTGAGATGTGTTTTCCCTTTACATGCGGATACACAGGGAAGGGGCTTTGACCCTCAAACATTCACAGAGGAAACTTGGCACTCTGTTCATTGTGAAAATAAAACCAATACTGCATCCTACAGGATCATAGTGGCATTAATATATTCCCTGATCCTTCTTAAATATCTCTTGCTTTTTTCATTTAAGTCCTCTTGCTATCTCTTTCTTTTTTGTATCTTCCTTCGGAGATATTTGGTGCTCTTGTTTAACTTACTGTCTTCCCCAAGAGGAAATAAATGAAAGCATATATGGAGAAAGATTATTACATTTCTGAATACCATACATGAAAAGCAGAATACTGTGGATTCTGGAAATCTGAAAGAAACAAGTGAATATGCGGTTCTGGAAGAATTTGTGAAGGGAGAAATTAAATCAATGATTAAAGAAGAATCTTCTCCTGTCACTGAGTTTGGAGCTGGTGGGTATTAATTGTGCAGACATTTTGGGGGTGGCAATCCTGCTGTTTTACTGTCTCAGTCACAATAAAGTACATGGTGGGAATACCCCCCCCCCCCCCCCCAACAATATTTGAGGCAAGAGTTATGGATAGCAGGTGAGAAAGTCAGGTTGAGACTTGAATCGAAACAGCCAAACATATTTGAGTGGTGGAATTGGCTCAAGGTGCTTTAGACCATCAGACATAGGTTCAGAAATTAGGCTATTCAGCCTACTGAGTCTGTTCCGCCACTCAATCATGGCTGATACGTGTTTCAACCCCATTCTCCCACTTTCTCTCCATAACCATTGATCAAGGATCTATCTGTCTCTGTCTTAAATATACTCAATGACCTGGCCTCCACATCCTTCTGTAGGAATGAATTCCATAGATTCCCCACTCTCTGGCTGGAGACATTTCTCCTTCTCTCCATTTTAAAAGATCTTCCCCTTACTCTGAGGCTGTGCCCTCAGGTCCTAGTCTCTCCTATCAATGGGAAACATCTTCCCAGCATCCACTCTGTCAAGGCCATTCAATATTCTGTAAGTTTCAATTAGATCCCTCCCCCATCCTTCTAAACTCCATCAAATAAAGACCCAGAGTCCTTAAACATTCCTCTTTTGTTAAGCTTTTCATTCCTGGGCCCATTCTTATGAACCTCCTCTGAACATGCTCCAGGGTCAGTACATCGTCTTCCTGAGATATGGAGCCCAAAACTGCACACAATACTCCAAATGTGGTCTGACCAGAGCCTTATAGAGCCTCAGAAGAACATCCCTGCTTTTATATTCAAGTTATCTCAAAATAAATGCTATCATTGCATTTGCCTTCCTAACTCCTGACACAACCTGCAAGTTTACCTTTAGGGAATCCTGGACTAGAACTCCCAAGTCCCTTTGCACTTCAGACTTCTGAATTTTCTTCCCATTTGGAAAATAGTCCATGCCTCTGTTCTTCCAACCAAAGTGTATGACCTCACACTTCCCCACGTTGTATTCCATCTGCCACTTCTTTGCCCACTCTCCAAACCTGTCCAAATCCTTCTACAACCTCCCTGTGTCCTCAATGCTACCTGTCCCTTTACCTGCCTTTGTATCATCTGCAAACCTATTTCCAATTTTGTTTCTTATGACCATAAGATGCCTTCTTTTAATGTCCACTTAAGGATCCCATCCCACCACTGCTGTAGGTAGTCAGTCAACATGCAGGAGGCTGGAGAAACTAACCCTGTAATATTAGCTTGGGGTGATAGGTTGAGGCAAGTCAGCTCCCTCATTATCAAGCACATAGGGAGTTGCTGCTGACTAACTCCCTTGATCTTTCCACCAATGCCCCTATCACCAGCAGCCAGTGACTACCTTCCCCTCTTAGCCAGTCACGTCCTCCTTTATCGCTGGGATGACCTTCATGCAACCATTGCATGGATCACTCGCTGAAACTGGGCCTTCGCATTGATCTCGACTCCTCTGGTGGCGCAGACATGAATGAGGAGCTTGCAACCTCTGGATAAGTGGCAGCTCTCAGGGATGGGACATCCATATCCAGATCCTTAACCCAGGGAAAAATCTGCCATTGTCCACATCGGTGACTGACTATAACTTAATATGCTGGGGTTTCCCCTGAAGCCAGTGTGAAGCCACATTTCTGGAATTCATTTATATTGGGATAGTATATCAAGATTTAAGTAAGTACCAAGAAAGGGGAGGAAAAGGGAAGAACAATAGGGAGGGTGTGTGATTGGGTGGGAAGAAGAAGACAAATAGGATGCCATGAATACAAGGCAAAAGGGAATGGTCATGAGAGCAATAAACAAACATAAGGTGGCTCCAGAGGAAACAGAAACAGGAAAGCAAAATTATTATCACCCAGCCGCTTTCACAACAGCAGTACTGGTTCTGGTCTGAAGTTTTTGAACTCGGTGCCAAATCCAGAAGCTGTTCCTCCAGCTTCCAATGAGCTTCCATTTCTCCGGTCTCCACACTGAATGGATCATTCTCTGCCACCTTCACCACCTTCAATATGACGGAGGACTGCGGACGCTGGAGATCAGAGTTGAAGAGTGTGGTGCTGGAAAAGCACAGCAGCTCAGCCAGCATCTGAGGAGCAGGAGAATCGATGCTTCAGGCATAAGCCCTTGATCAGGAATTCATTCCTGATCAAGGGCTTATGTCAGAAACATTGACGCTCCTGTACCTCGGTTGCTGCCTGACCGGCTGTGCTTTTCCAGCACCACACTCTTCAACCTTCAATATGATGCTATTATCAAGCACATCCACCCTCCGGTTTTGTTTCAGTATTCCAATGGAACCATTCTCACTATGCTATCTTGATTCATTCTCCCAACATATCTCTTTCCCATCCATGGTACCATATTATGCAATTTCAGGAAATGCAATCACCTTATTTTTTACATTCTCCTGTTGGAACTATCTATTAGATTTCTCTTGAAGGCCTTTAGTTATGCTGTTTCCCATAAGAATAACATTCTCTCTGCATTCCTTCTACCAAAATCTTTACTAATTTGAAAGATACTTATCAGGCCATCCTTGGACTGCCATTGTCAAGACCCAAGAGAACCAATCTGCCTGTCCTTTTCTGCTATGTGTCATCAAACTGGGATGCAGTATTTTTAAGCATTAGAGTCATAGAGTCATAGAGATGTACAGCATGGAAACAGACCCTTCGGTCCAACCCGTCTGTGCCGACCAGATATCCCAACCTAATCTAGTCCCACCTGCCAGCACTTGGACCATATCCCTCCAAACCTTTCCTATTCATATATCCATCCAAATGCTTCTTAAATGTTGCAACTGTACCAGCCTCCACCACTTCCTCTGGCAGCACATTCCATACACGTACCACCCTTTGCGTGAAAAAGTTGCCCCTTAGGTCTATTTTATATCTTTCCCCTCTCACCCTAAACCCTCTAATTCTGGACTCCCCATCTCCAGGGAAAAGACTTTGTCTATTTATCTTATCCATGCCCCACATAATTTTGTAAACCTCTATAAGGCCACCTCTCAGCCTCTGACGCTCCAGGGAAAACAGCCCCAGCCTGTTCAGCCTCTCCCTGTAGCTCGGATCATCCAACCCTGGCAACATCCTTGTAAATCCTTTCTGAACTCTTTCAAGTTTCGCAACATCTTTCCAATAGGAAGGAGACGAGAATTGCATGTAATATTCCAACTGTGGCCTAACCAATTTCCTGTACAGCTGCAACATGACCTCCCAACTCCTGTACTCAATACTCTGACCAATAAAGGAAAGCATACCAAACACCTTCTTCACTTTCCTATCTACCTGCAACTCCACTTTCAAGGAGCTATGAACCTGCACTCCAAGATCTATTTGTTCAGCAACACTCCCCAGAACTTTACCATTAAGTGTATAAGTCTTGCTAAGATTTGCTTTCCCAAAATGCAGCACCTCACGTTCATCTGAATTAAACTCCATCTGCCACGTCTCAGCCCATTGGACCATCTGGTCAAAATCCTGTTGTAATCTGAGGTAACCCACTTCGCTGTCCACTACACCTCCAATTTTGGTGTCATCTGCAAACTTACTGACTGTACCTCTTATGCTCACATCCAAATCATATATGTAAATGACAAAAAGTAGAGGACCCAGCACCGATCCTTGTGGCACTCCACTGGTCACAGGCCTCCAGTATGAAAAACAACCCTTGACCACCACCCTCTGTCTTCTACCTTTGAGCCAGTTCTGTATCCAAATGGCTAGTTCACCCTGTATTTCATAAGATCTAACCTTGCTAATCAGTCTCCCATGGGGAACCTTGTCGAACGCCTTACTGAAGTCCATATGGATCACGTCTACTACTCTGCCCTCATCAATCTTCTTTGTTGCTTTCTCAAAAAACTCAATCAAGTTTGTGAGACATGATTTCCCACACACAAAGCCATGTTGACTATTCCTAATCAGTCCTTGCCTTTCCAAATACATGCACATCCTGACCCTCAGGATTCCCTCCAACAACTTGCCCACCACCGACGTCAGGCTCACTGGTCTATAGTTCCCCGGCTTGTCCTTACCACCTTTCTTAAACAGTGGCACCACGTTTGCCAACCTCCAGTCTTCCAGCACCTCACCTGTGACTATCGATGATACAAGTATCTCAGCAAGAGGCCCAGCAATCACTTCTCTAGTTTCCCACAGAGTTCTAGGGTACACCTGATCAGGTCCTGGGGATTTATCCGCCTTTGCCAGTTTCAAGACATCCAGCACTTCTTCCTCTGTAATCTGGACATTTTGCAAGATGTCACCATCTATTTCCCTACAGTCTATATCTTCCATATCCTTTTCCACATTAAATACTGATGCAAAATACTCATTTAGTATCTCGCCCATTTTCTGCGGCTCCACACAAAGGCTGCCTTGCTGACCTTTGAGAGGCCCTATTCTCTCCCTAGTTACCCTTTTGTCTTTAATGTATTTGTAAAAACTCTTTGGATTCTCCTTAATTCTATTTGCCAAAGCTATCTCATGCCCCCTTTTTGCCCTCCTGATTTCCCTCTTAAGTATACTCCTACTGCCTTTATAGTCTTCTAAGAATTCACTCGATCTATCCTGTCTATACCTGACATATGCTTCCTTCTTTTTCTTAATCAAACCCTCAATTTCTTTAGTCATCCAGCATTCCCTATACCTACCAGCCTTCCCTTTCACCCTGACAGGAATATACTTTCTCTGGATTCTCATTATCTCATATCTGAAAGCATACCATTTTTCAGCCGTCCCTTTACCTGCGAACATCTGCCCCCAATCAGCTTTCGAAAGTCCTTGCCTAGTGCCATCAAAATCGGCCTTTCTTCAATTTAGAACTTCAACTTTTAGATCTGGTCTATCCTTTTCCATCATTATTTTAAATCTAATAGAATTATGGTCACTGGCCCCAAAGTGCTCCCCGACTGACACCTCACTCACCTGCCCTACCTTTATTTCCCAAGAGTTGGTCAAATTTTGCACCTTCTCTAGTAGGTACATCCACATAGTGAATCAGAAAATTGTCTTGTACACACTTAACAACTTCCTCTCCATCTAAACCCTTAACACTCTGGCAGTCCCAGTCGATGTTTGGGAAGTTAAAATCCCCTACCATAACCACCCTATTATTCTCACAGATAGCTGAGATCTCCTTACAAGTTTGTTTCTCAATTTTCCTCTGACTATTAGGGGTCTATAATACAATTCCAATAAGGTGATCATCCCTTTCTTATTTCTCAGTTCCACCCAAATGACTTCCCTGGATGTATTTCCGGGAATATCCTCCCTCAGCACAGATGTAATGCTATCCCTTATCAAAAATGCCACTTCCCCTCCTCTCTTGCCTCCCTTTCTATCCTTGCTGTAGCATTTGAATCCTGGAAAATTAAGCTGCCAGTCCTGGCCATCCCTGAGCATGTTTCTATAATTGCTATGATATCCCAGCCCCATGTTCCTAACCATGCCCTGAGTTCATCTGCCTTTCCTGTTAGGTCCCTTGCATTGAAATAAATACAGTTTAATTTATTAGTCCTACCTTGTTCTCTGCTTTGCCCCTGCCTGGCCTGACTGTCTCTAGTTCGAGGTACAGACAGACGTTGTCTGTCTGTCAACTTTGTTGTCAACTATATCAGTCTCAGATTGATCTCTTTCCTCACTATCTCCCTGTTTCCCACCCCCCCCACCTTACTAGTTCAAATCCTCCTGAGCAGCTCTAGCAAATCTCCCTGCCAGTATATTAGTCCCCTTCCAATTTAGATGCAATCCGTCCTTCTTGTACAGGTCACTTCTACCTCAAAAGAGATTCCAATGATCTAAAAATGTGAATCCTTCTCCCATACACACTCTTCCTCAGCCATGCATTCTTGGATGTTTGCCCAGCTGTGGGTCTGGAGTCATATGCAGGCCAGAGTAGGTTTTCATCTCTGAATGATACGAGTGAACAAGGTAAGTTTTTACGATAATTAATGGTAGTTATCATTAATGGGCTTTTGGATTACTTGTCCAGTGACACCGCCACCTTGTCCTGCTCTGTACAAATACAAATAAATTTAAAATACCAAACTTTGCTCATGAATGATCATGGACTGTGGGCACAAGTTGTATATGATTGCATGATCTATTCATTGTTAAGAGAAAAGTGGTTCATGCAAGGGTAGAAATGGGTTCTCATTATTTCTGCCACCAAATATTAAGCAATAAGAACATAAGGACTAAGATCAGGAGTAGGCCGTCTGGCCTTTTGAGCCTGCTCCGCCATTCAGTTAGATCATGGCTAACCTTTTTGTGGACTCGGCTCCACTTACCCGCGTTTTCACCATATCCCTTAATTCCTTTATTTTTCAAAAAAAGTGTCAACCTTAGTTTTAAAAGCGATTGCTGAAGTTGCGTCAACCACTTCCCTGGGCAAGGAATTCCATAGATTAGCAACCCTCTGGGTGAAGAGGTTCCTTCTCAATTCAGTCCGAAACCTGCTTCCTCTAATCTTGAGGCCATACCCTCTTGTCCTAGTTTCACCTGCCAGTGGAAATATCCTATCCATTTCTATTTTATCAATTCCCTTCATAATTTTATATGTTTCTATAAGATCCCCCCTCATTCTTCTGAATTCTAATTAATATAATCCTAATCTACTCAGCCTCTCCTCATAAGCCAATGCCCTCAACTCCGGAATCAACCAAGTGAACCTCCTCTGCGCCCCTCTGGTGCCAGTACATTCTTTCTGAAGTAAGGAGACCAAATCTGCACACAGTACTCCAGGTATGGCCTCACCAGCACCTTGTACAGCTGTAACATTACCTCCCTGTTTTTAAACTCAATCCCTTTAGCAATGACGGACAAAATTCTATTTGCCTTCCTAATTACTTTTTGTACCTGCAGACCAAACTTCTGTGATTCATGCACAAGGACACCCAGGTCTCTCTGCAAATCAGCATGCTGAAACTTTTTACCATTCAAGTAATAATCCATTTTGCTGTTACTCCAACCAAAATGTATGACTTCACATTTGCTAACATGGAGACTGGTTATAGCCCAGAGGGTGGCTGTTTGACTGGTACAACACATAAAGGTTCTCTGTAAGAACATTTTATCCAGTTTCATTCTCCTGCTCTATTTACATTCCCCTGGAAATATTTTCCTTTTGGATGCTTATCCAATGTTCTTTTGATAGCCACAATTGAATCTACCTCCACCACTTTTTCAATGTATCTCAGATTGTAAATGCTCCCCACATAAAGAAGCTTTTCCTCCCTTAAATCAGTGTCTTTTAGTTCTTGACTCCTCCATCAATGAGAATCCTTTCTCGCTTCCTATTCCATCAAAATCTTTCATCACTTTAAACATTTCTATTAAAAAGCCTCTTCTCTTTTTTTCTCTATGGACAATAGCCCATCTTCTCAATACTATCCATTTAATGGAATTACCTCAAATCTGAAAATATTCCCACAATATTTACTATTGTTTATTATTTTCTTCTTGCGAAGATGGTTGACTTCACTCTTGATAGCTTCTAGTCTCATCTTGCATCCTGTCTTTGCCTCTTATTTATTCCACTGTTCCTGTGAACGTTTTACATTCAGCCTGCTTTGTATTATAACACTGATATCAATCATTTGAACCCCTTTTTCTGTTTTATTGAAAATGTTCTGGCTTTCTATATCCATTTTTTTCTGGTTTTGTGTGCCTGATGGTTTCAGAGCCTCACCACCTCTTTCTAAGCAGTGCTTTATTTGATTCCAGTTTTGCCTGCCAACACTGAACTTTAATTTACTCAGGAAAGGTCTGCTCTCACCGCAGATGAAACTCGCCCTCCTCCATGTAAATATTTTTATTCTAGATCATTTGTTGTCCTTTCCCATGCTAAATCTCAACCTTACTATAACACAATTATGGTTCCCTAAGTATTCCTCTACTGATATTTTACTGACTTGATCAAATTTACTCCCCAGAATCAAATCCAAATGCCTTCTTTCTCCTTTGAGAGCCGTAATAAGGAATATGTTCTGTATATAGATTGGAATTGGTGGTTCCAGCCACTGAATTGATTTTGCTGCAGTTAAGGGTAGATTAGGAGGTTTTTTTTAATATATATAAATCAGTTTAAAGTAAAGCAGTTATGGAAAGGGACAACAAATATTGAAAGTGACAAAGTTCACTAGCTGCAAATCAACTTTCAGCTGTTCAAGAATACAATTATAAATGCACGTGAAAAAGTGAATTAATTAGTCAAGGCAACACCAGGGCAAAGCAATAATAGAGGAATAAAGGTCAGTCAGCAAAGAGAAACTTTAAGTACAAACTAACGATGTTCCTTTGAAGACAAAAGGTTGCGTATCCAAAGCTAATGCATCTTTAGTGACAATGGAAATAAAACTTAACATAATATGTGTAAAAAGAGGCAAGGGAAAAATGTCAGGAGGATGATTTGATCAAAAACTGGAAGATGTTGCCAAGTATAAATGAGACTTGAGAATGTTAACATAAAAGATAGATCAGGATTATAGAAAAAAAAGCAGGTAACATAAAATTAAATCCTTACCATTGCATATACATATAAAGCATGAACAGTTAGTCAGGGAAAATGTTGGACCTATTAAGGATCCAAAGGGATTTTTGTTTTAAATGTTAGCATTCATGTGGCTAATGTATTAAGTGATGACTTTATAAAGAAAATAAATGCTGTGAAGTTGACAGTTGAAAAGAGGAGATGTAAGCTATTGACATAATTACCAGAGGTAGAGAAGACCTACTAAAAAGAATAGCATTGCTGAAAATTGCTAATGTACCTGCTACAGATGGAATGCATCCTAGGATACTGAAAGCAGCAAGGTTGGAATTGGCAGGAAATCTTTTATCCTCTTTGGAAACAGGAATAATGTCAGAGGACTGGGAGAGTTGTTAATTTCAGACCACTATGCAAGAAAGTGAAGAGGGACATACCAGGAAACAATAGGGTGGTGAGTAAGTTCACCTGAAGTTGTTATCAGAAACAATGATATGGTGAAAAGTCATCGATTAATCAAAGGAAGTCAGCATGGTAAAATGTGAATTGAATTGAATTGGATTTATTATCACGTGTACCGAGTCACAGTGAAAAGTTTTGTCTTGAGAGCAAAACCACGACAGACGCCTTGTGAACCATGACAGACAAACTTGACTGAATTCTTTGATGAGGTGATGGAGTAAGTAAATCACGGTGGCACAGCAAATTATTTAAGAGATTTCAGAAGTCATTCAAAGAAGTACATCACATGAGAAGAAGATGGAAGTCAGTGGAATTAAAGGGGAAATGCTGAAGTGGCAGTTACTCAGGCTAATACTCTGGGAACAAGAGTTCAAATTTCATCGCAGCAGCAAAATTTGAATTCAATTAATAAATCTGGAATTTAAAGCTAATCTTAGTTCTGACTACCATAACAATTATCATTGATTGATAACATTCATTGGAGGTATCAGCATAGATAGAGTGGTGAAATGGACACAAACAGAACACAAAGTTGGACTTTGAAGAGTTGGACTTGCTAAGGACTAAAATAGTAAGACATCAGACTGTAAACAGCAGGATTTTGAATAGGGTTGATGGTGCTACAGTAATAGACAATTTTTTAAAAAGTCACAATAAATCAGATGAATTGTCAGCTCAAATAGAAATTTATACATATGACTTGGCTGTGTCATGACTGCAAGTCAGAATCCCAATGCACTGTGGACATTTTAAACTTGTAATTCTAATTTTTTTTGTTTTAAAAATGTGCAGCCTGCAGTGTGGGAACAGGCCTTTCAGCCTGTCAGGTCCACACCAACCCTCTGAACACCATCCCACACACCCAGACCCACCCCCTACCCCATAACCTTCCATTTCCCATGGCTAGTCCACCTCGCCACCAGATCTCTGGACATTATGGGCAATTTAGTCTGGCCAATCCACCCAACCTGCACATCTCTGGATTGTGGGAGGAAACTAGAGCACTCAGAGGAGACCTATGCAGACATGGAGAAAATGTGCAAACTCCACACAGACAGTCACCCAAGGCTGGGATCGAACCTAGGCCCCTGGTGCTATGAGGCAGCAGTGCTAACCACTGAATCACTGTTCCACCCAAATGACTGTTGGTATAAATGAAGTGGGCTGCCTATAGAGAGAGAGGGACCCACAGAATTTCAAACTTATGAAAGCAAAAAGAACTTCAAACAATGGACCCTGATAAGGGGGAAATGAGGCAACTGAAAATAGACTGGACCATGATTCCTTGTGATTACAAAGATAACAAAAGGATGGACTACCCCCCAACTCAGAAATCTAGCCTCTGTGGATTACATCACAAACTGCAGGAATATGTTGTGTTTTTACTTTTGAAGAATACATAAAGACAAGGGTTACAAAGCCAAATTCATCTCTCTGGGAATGTGTTAGTAGGCCTGAATGTTCATGTGTACATCAGCCTAGGTTGGAGTATTAACATGTGATGGTCACAACCAGCTGTCATGATGCACATAGCCACCAACGATATAGGAAAAAATTGCGATGACTTCCACAAGCAGAATTTAGAGAATTAGGATCCAAGTTAAAAAATAGGATCTCAGAGGTAGTAATCTCAGGATTGCTACCAGTGCTATGTGCTAGCCAGAGTTGAAATGAAAAAATAGGCAGGATGAATGCTTGACTTGAGAGATGGTGCAGGAGGGAGGGGTTCAGATTTTTGGAACATTGGGACCAGTTCTGGGGGAGGTGGGACTATTACAAACTGGATGGTCTATACCTGGGCCAGACTGGAACCATTGTCGTCAGGGGTGCTTTTGCTAACACTGTTGGGGAGGTTTTAAACGAATGCAGCAGGGGGATGGGAACTGAATGAGGAGGTTAGTGGCCAGTATGGACGTGGTCAAGAGTGTGGTTCTGGAAAAAACACAACAGGCCAGGCAGCATCCGAGGAGCAGGAGACTCGAAGTTTTGGGCAAAAGCCCTTCGTCAGTTCTGATGAAGGACTTTTGCCCGAAACGTCAATTCTCCTGCTCCTCGGATGCTGCCTGACCTGCTGTGCTTATCCAGCACCACACTCTCGACTCTGATATCCAGCATCTGCAGTGCTCACTTTCGCCGAGTATGGAGGTAGTAATTGAATCCTGTAAGGAACAAGATAATGAAGTCAGTGTGAATCACGATTCTGGGTAATCCAAATAGAGGATGGGAAAAATTTCTGGCTTGTAAAAGGCTGCTCCTTTTTTGAGGTATTTTAGATGTTGGAGGTGATTTCCTTGAATTCCAGGAGCAGCAATTACTATTTTATATGCTGTTGCTTTGTTTTGGAAGTTTGGAGAAAAAATAAAGTCAAAACAGCAGCACTTTTAAAAGGGAGAGGAACAGACAAAGGAAGCACATAGTGAGGTCAGTGCAGGAGACAGGGAGAGTGAGAGAGACCCACATTGCTAACTGACACAGCAGTGAACCTGCACAGTTAATACCTTTGCTGTTTGAATTCATGACATCAGAACGTGTCCGGGACAATTAGCAAATAGTGAAATTCACAACTGATCTTGGAGGAACCTGTTTGGGAGAGGTCACAGCACAGAAACAGATAAGTGAGTATTTTTAAGTGTGGTCTTACAGTGTGTCTGCAGTAGTGAGTAGAGTGGGTCTTTCTTGATTAAATGTTATATTGAGATATGTCTCTTGATTAATCTTAAAAATATAAGCCATAAGTATTAAGTTAGCCTGGAATAGTATTTCGTAGCGGAATAAGACAGTGCTATTTTCTGGGTCTATAGATTGAAGAATAAAAATGGCCTTTAGTAGAATGATATGCTCTTTTTGTCGGATGTGGGAGTTTAGGGAGAGTTTACATGTTACTGAGGATTATAGCTGTAATAAATGTCGTTGGTTGTGAATCCTATCATATTGAATGGATCAGTTGGAGAGACAGTTAGAGGTAATGAGGAATTTACAAGAGCAAAGGGATGTGATGGATGGCAGTTATAGGAAGGGGGGAAAGTCTCAGATACAGTCACATAGATGGGCTAACTCCAGGAAAGGTAAGAGAGGTAGGCAGGTAGTGCAGGAGTCTCTCTATTTCAAACAGGCAGGCTGTTTTGGAAAATGTAAGGGGTGATGGATTCTCAGGGGAATGTAGCATGAACAGACAAGTTTCTGGTATTGAGACTGGCTCTAATGTAATGAGGGGTACGTCGGCTTCCAAGAGATTGATTGCGTGAGGGGGCTCCCTAGTCCGAGGTACAGACAGACGTTTCTGTGGCCAACAGTGAAAAATCAGAATGGTGTGTTGCCTCCCTGGTGCCAGGATCAAGGATGTCTCAGAGTGGGTACGGAATGTTCTCACGGGGGAGAGGGACCAGCAGGAGGACATTGTACACATTGGAATAGTGACATAGGAAGGGAAAAGGTTAAGATTCTGAAGGGAGAGTACAGAGAGTTAGGAAGGAACTTAAAAAGGAGGTCTTCGAGTGTAGTAATATCTGGATTACTCCCGGCGCTGCGAGCTAGCGAGGGCAGGAATAGGAGGATAGAGCAGATGAATGCATGGCTGAGGAGCTGGTGTAAGGGAAAAGGATTCACATTTTTGGATCATGGGAATCTGTGCTGGGTTAGAAGTGACCTGTACAAGAAGGACGGATTGCACCTGCATTGGAAAGGGGCTAATATACTGGCAGGGAGATTTGTTAGAGTTGCTTAGGAGAAATTAAATTAGAAAGAGGAGAGGGGTGGAGGTGGAATTAGGGAGATAATCAGGAAAGAGATCAATCTGAAATTGATACAGTTGGGAAAAGGAGCGAGGCAAACGGTCAGGGAAAGCAGGGACAAGGCAGAGAACAAGATAGGGCTGACAAATTAACATGCATTTATTTCAATGCAAGAGGTCGAACAGGGAATTTAGGATGCACTCAGGGCTTGGTTAGGAACATGGGACTGGGATGTCATAGCAATTCTAGGAACATGGCTCAGGGATGGGCGGGACTGGCTTAATGTTCCAGGATACAAATGCTATAGGAAGGATAGAAAGGGAGGCAAGAGAGGAGGGGGAGTGGTGCTCTTGATAATGGATAGCATTACAGCTGTGCTGAGGGAGGAAATACATCCAGGGAAGTTATTTGGGTGGAACAGAGAAATAAGAAAGGGATGATCACCTTATTGGGATTGTATTATAGACTCCCTAATAGTCAGAGGGAAATTGAGAAACAAACTTGTAAGGAGATCTCAGCTATCTGTAAGAATAATAGGGTGGTTATGGTAGGGGGATCTTAACTTTCCAAACATAGACTGGGACTGCCATTCTGTTAAGGGTTTAGATGGAGAGGAATTTGTAAAGTGTGTACAAAAATATTTTCTGATTCAGTATGTGGATGTACCTATTGGAGAAGGTGCAAAACGTGACCTACTGTTGGGAAACAAGGCAGGGCAGGTGATTGAGGTGTCAGTGGGGGAGCACTTTGGGGCCAGCGACCATAATTCTATTAGATTTAAAATAGTGATGGAAAAGGATAGACCAGATCTAAAAGTTGACGCTCTAAATTGGAAAGCTAATTTTGACGGTATAAGGCAAGAACTTTCAAAAGTTGATTGGGGCAGATGTTTGCAGGTAAAGGGACGGCTGGAAAATGGGAAGCCTTCAGAAATGAGATAATGAGAGTCCAGAGACAGTATATTCCTGTTAGGGGGAAAGGAAAGGCTGGTAGGTATAGGGAATACTGGATGACGAAAGAAATTGAGAGTTTGGTTAAGAATAAGAAGGAAGCATATGTCAGGTATAGACAGGATAGACTGAATGAATCCTCAGAAGAGTATAAAGGCAATAGGAATATACTTAAGAGGGAAACCATGAGGACAAAAAGGGACATTAGATAGCTTTGGCAAATAGGTTAAGGAGAATCCAAAAAGCTTTTACAAATACATTAAGGACTAAAGGGTAACTAGGGAGAAAATAGGGCCCCTCAAATATCAGCAAGGTGGCCTTTGTTGTGATTTTGGATTCGTGGTGCTTGAAGAGCACAGCAGTTCAGGCAGCATCTGAGGAGCAGCAAAATTGATGTTTCGGGTAAAAGCCCTTCATCAGGAATAAAGGCAGAGAGCCTGAAGTGTGGAGAGATAAGCTAGAGGAGGGTGGGGGTGGGGAGAAAGTATCATAGAGTACAATAGGTGAGTGGGGGAGGGGAGGAAGGTGATAGGTCAGGGAGGAGGGTGGAGTGGATAGGTGGAAAAGAAGATAGGCAGGTAGGACAAGTCATGGGGACAGTAACTGAGCTGGAAGTTTGGAACTAGGGTGAGATGGGGGAAGGGCCTTTGTTGTGAGCCTCAGGAAATGGGGTAGGTGCTAAACGAGTATTTTGCATCAGTGTTTACTGTGGAAAAGGACATGGAAGATATAGACTAGGGAAATAGATGATGACATCTTGAAAAATGTCCATATTACAGTGCAAATCCCCAAGACCTGATTAGGTATACCCTAGAACTCTGTGGGAAACTAGAGAAGTGATTGCTGGGCCTCTTACTGAGATATTTGCATCATCAATAGTCACAGGTGAGATGCCGGTAGACTGGAGGTTGGCTAACGTGGTGCGACTGTTTAAGAAGGGTGGTAAGGACAAGCCGGGGAACTATAGACCTGTGAGCCTGACGTCGGTGGTGGGCAAGTTGTTGGAGGGAATCCTGAGGTTCAGGATGTGCATGTATTTGGAAAGGCAAGGACTGATTAGGGATAGTCAACATGGTTTTGTGCATGGGAAATCATGTCTCACAAACTTGATGGAGTTTTTTGAAGAAGTAACAAAATGAGAGGTGCTGCATTTTGGGAAAGCAAGTCTGAACAGGACTTATACAATCAATGGTAAGGTCCGAGGGAGTGTTGCTGAACGAAGAGACCTTGGAGTGCAGGTTCATAGCACCTTGAAAGTGGAGTTGCAGTTAGATAGGATAGTGAAGAAGGTGTTTGGTATGCTTTCTTTTATTGGTCAGAGTACTGAGTACAGGAGTTGGGAGGTCATGTTGCGGCTGATCAGGATATTGGTTAGGCCACTGTTGGAATATTGCATTCAATTTTGGTCGCCTCCCTACTGGAATGATGTTGTAAAACTTGAAAGGGTTCAGAAAAGATTTACAAGGATGTTGCCAGGGTTGCAGGATTTGAGATATAAGGAGAGGCTGAACAGGCTGGGGCTGTTTTCTCTGGAGCATAGGAGGCTCAGGGGTGACCTTATAGAGGTTTATAAAATAATGAGGGGCATGGATAGGATAAATAGACAAAGTCTCTTCCCTGGGGTGGGGGGAGTCCAAAACTAGAGGGCATAGGTTTAGGGTGAGAGGGGAAAGATATAAAAGAGACCTAAGGGGCAATCTTTTCACGCAGAGGGTGATATGTGTATGGAATGAGCTGCCAGAGGATGTGGTGGAGGCTGGTACAATTGCAACATTTAAAAGGCATTTGGATGGGTATATGAATAGGAAGGATTTGGAGGGATATGGGCCAGGTGCTGGCAGGTGGGACTAGATTGGGTTGGGATTGGTCGGCATGGACAGGTTGGACCGAAGGGTCTATTTCCATGCTGTACATCTCTATGACTCTTTGATTCTATGTATTACTGCATGTATGTAGAGCCTTGTTGAGGTAATACTTGGAATATTGTGTGCAGTTTGATCTTTTTACCTAACATGTAATAGACACATGCCTCTGAAAACTGAAATGTACCACATCTCCTTATCTCTTTCCCTCAAAAAACTCCAACAGGTTTGTCAAACGTGATTTTCCTTTTATTAATCCATATTGACTCTTCCAAACCTGGCCATTATTTTATAAGTGTCCTGCTAACGCATCCTTTATTACAGGGGGTTCTCCTATAATTCCACAGTTGCATTCCAGTGAAACCTTACCTAATAGAAAATGGCTTAATAGAAATGATGGAGGTCTATGGGAAAAGTGGAGTGAAGTGCAGACCAGCAAAAAATATCACTTACGATGTCTCAAAATCACCCAGAAGTTGAACACAATGTATAACTCTGCCTGAATGCAAGTTGAAATCATGTTTATTAGCAAAACAAACGTGATTTAATACAGCACATTTAAAAAATGTAAGAAAACTACTCTCTCTATCGTAGCTCTCATAGAAAGCTGCTCTGTCGACATTGACTCATGCGCAGAATGGCCCAGAGATTTTAGCGTGGACCTCGGTACATGCGCAGAATGAGGCACGAGATCCCTGCTGGAATCACGCTACTGCGAACAGCGGTAAGCATTCTCGAAAATACTGTTCCCTAATTCTTCAGTGACGTTCTAGCCAAATTGCATTGCTGAAACATGCATTATCTCAGAACTCTCGGTATACATTTGAGCAATTTCCCTGCAACTGATATTGGACTTACGGCTCTGTCATGATTGCCTCTAAATTGGTGAAAAGAAACATAGACTGGGTGACCGCTTCGCAGAATGTCTATATCCTGTTCACAAAACATTTTCCAGCTGCCTACCAGGTCAAAATACTACCCTGTTCCCTGGCCAACATCTCTGCCTCAGGCTTGCTCCAGTGATCCAGCAAAGCTCAGCGCAAGCTGGAAGACCAGCACCGTATTTTCCGAATGGGAACTCATTAGCCTTTTGGACTCGATGTCGAGTTCAACAGTTTTAGGGTTTGAGGCAACTTCCTCCATGTCCTTACCCCAAAACCCACACACCAGGTCTTTTGAAAGATTAGCTTCGATGACTTGCAGTGTGAAAACAGGCCCTTCGGCCCAACAAGTCTTGGTATCACATGATCTGTGATTATACACTACCCATTGTTAGCCACTCATGGTCCCCATTAGCTGCTTTTCATTTTCCTCAGCTGACCATTATCTAATCCTTTGTCTGTCCAACTGTCCTCTCTCTTTGGGCTCTCCGTCCACTTATAGTTTATTCCTTACCACCTCTCCATCTTCACCAACTTTTCTGCAACTACTGTCAGTTTTGAAGGGTCACTGGACCTGAAACGTTAGCTCATTACTCCATAGACACCGCGGGACTTGTCGAGATTTTCCAGCAATTTCTGCTTTTGTTTCCAGCAACTGCATCTCTTTCAGCTTTTAACTAAGTAAAGCTATATTTGCCATGCAGCAAGTGCAAAGAAGTATCACGAGAGCAATTCCTGGGTCGACGGATTGCTCAGTGAGGAGAGGTTAAATAGACTGGACTGGTATTTTCAGGAAATTAGCTGAATGAGAGATGATCTCATTCAAACGTATAAAATTCTTGCACAGATCGACAGGTATATGCGTGCCTGACTGAGGAGCCAGTCTCAGAATAAGGGAAGGGCTTTTTACAGAGGAGATAAGGAAGCATTTTTTAACTCTGAGATTGGAGAATCTTTGAAATTCTCTGCATCAAAGGGCTATGGAGGCACTGTCATTAAGTATGTTCAAGACTGAGATTGATAGATTTGTACATGGCAATAACGTTGAGGAGATGGTGCAGCGTAATGGCATTGATACAGGAGATAAGTCATATTCTCACAAAATGATGGAACAGATTTACGAGTCTGAATAATTACTCCTGCTCCTATTTCTTATATTGTTATACATATAAATTCTAAAACATGATACAGTTAGATGCCAAGGTTGATAAAAGAAAATTCTAGATTATAAGTGAAGGTGTGGAATTAAAAAAAAACAGAAAAAAAAACTCGTGCCACACCTGTATAAATTACAACTCAAGTACATGCTCACATGTGGTAAGGATTACATAACTGATCAGAAATACAATTACTAATAATTAAAAAGAAGTCACACCAAGTTTTTCCTTATTCTTTAATGCATTTATTCCCAAGTTGTGGTGAACTCCCTCACAGAAATCTAGACGATGCAATGGACTTTGTAATGCATTTTTCTTAGCTGCAAAATTCAAAGCATGTGATAGCATCATTGTAATTGATCTGGAGACATACTCCAAATGGTGTATTAATTGGCCTGAGCACACATCCATCACAAGAAAGCTAACGTGAGTTCTCCATGTTTTAGTTTTCATTGAGCCAGACGGACAGAATTGTTCACTCTGACCTCGTACAAATACTGAGGGATACTCCTATTCTGAGGAAGGCAACAACCCCCACCATCCCACTTCGGTCACACAACCCTCCCTTCTTCACCCTCAAGTACACATCCCATCTTCTCAGGATTTACATACAGACTAATTCACCTTGGGAAAAAGGCAGATTTTCACAAGGCTTGGCTGCAGCTGGTCACCCCATTGATGGTTTTATAGATCAAGGGCCCTGAGCCCAACTGTTTATTGTGTCGTGGGTAAACGTCATAGATTCCCTGCAGTGTGGAAACAGGCCCTTCAGCCCAACAAGTCCACACTGATGAGTAACCCACCCAGACCCAGTCCCCTACAGTTAACCCCTGACTAATGCACCTAACCCCCTACACATCCCTGAACACTGTGGGCAATTTAGCATGACCAATTCACTCCTAGCCTGCTCATCTTTGTGTGTGGAAACCCACACACACACACATGGGGAGAATATGCAAACTCCACACAGACAGTCACCTGAGGCTGGAATCGAACCCAGGACCCTGGTGCTATGAGGCAGCTGAGCTAGCCGCTGAGCCACCATGCTGCCCACTTAGTATGTGCTTCAGGTCTATTCTGCACAGGCTTCCAATGTGACAAAATATCTCTGGTTTCTCAAGGTGACCATAAATTATGTTTTAATTAGCGTCATAGACCTGTACAGCATGGAAACAGACCCTTCGGTACAACTCATCCATGCCGACCTGATATCCTAAATAAATCTAGTCCTATTTGCCAGCATTTGGCCCATATCTTTCTAAACCCTTCCTATTCATATATCCATCCAGATGCCTTTTAAATGTTGCAATTGCACCAGCCCCCACCACTTTCTCTGGCAGCTCATTCCACACACGTACCACCCTCTAGGTGAAAAAGTTGCCCCAAGGTCTCTTTTATAACTTTCCCCTCTCACATTAAACCTATGCCCTCTAGCTTTGGACACCCCCACCTTGGGAAAAAGACCTTGGCTATTCACCCTACCCATGCCCCTCATGATTTTACAAACTTTTATAAGATCACCCCTCAGCCTCTGACACTCCAGGGAAAATAGCCTCAGTCTATTCATCGTTTTCCTGTAGCTCCAATCCTGGCAACACCCTTGTCAATCTTTTCTGAACCCTTTCCAGTTTCACAACATCTTTCCAATAGCAGGGAGATCAGAATTGAATGCAGGATTAAAATGTACATGTTTTCAAAAGTTATGAAACTTCTGCAAGAGTAACATGATTGTAAATAACCTTTTGTAGAGCTATCTGTTAAGATTTGGAATAATGAGGGGAATCCAGGCATAAACCTGTATTCCACCTGCTCTGTGTACAACTGAACAACTCGTACTAGAAAGCAAGACTTTTTCAAGGCCATTCTTCATACTTAGTTTGTCTCTTGGAAAATAAATTATCCATTTCTCTGAATAAGATGTTGAAGACAAATGGTTTTCAAGTACTCCATGCATTAGAGGAAGATGTCTGACAGCTGTTGTCTACTAAGTGCTCCCAAATTCAAAACATTTCAGATTTATGAGTGTGTTGATTCATTTATAATTTGAAACATTAAGTGCCACTTAAGTGTTCCTTTCAGTTATATTGTTACTGTGAGCAGCCGGACTGTTAAACCTGATAATTGGTCCGAGTTTCCACACTCCAAGGTTTCCCTCGATTTATTCCCGCTGATTGCTCACTTCAGAAGGTCTCTACAGCCGCCTTTTCTGAACGGCGTTATTCTTTCTGTACAATCTGCCCATGTCCATACAGTGAGAGACAAAAACAAATTGCAGATGCTGGAATCCAAAATCGACATGTTGGAAGAACACAGCAGGGCAGGCAGCATCAGGAGGTAGTGAAGTCAATGTTTCAGGTGCAACCCTTCTTCAGGACCTGAAGGGTTACACCCGAAACATCAGCTTCTCCACCTCCTGATGCTGCCTGCCCTGCTGTGTTCTTCCAGCCTCCTGCCTGTCTATGTTCATTCAGTGAAATATCCACATGCTTATAATTCTGGCAATTTACCCAAGACTAGTTCATTGTTTCGTGCAGCAACATTTGATGGTTAGCCGTTAGTGTAGTTCCGTTTCTAGCAAGGCCATTTTAGAGGCACTCCTGCCCATCCCAATCTGTCACCTATTTTCCTAGGAGACGATCGAAGTAATGGGTGGTCAATTTGCTTTTAGGTGATAATTAGACTCTTAGCTGCACAATGAATGATCACTTAAGTACAACATCATGTATCTGTTGTACTTTAGCCATAACAGTGGGAGGCTAAGATCAAGCAGATAGGCTGTCAGTTTTTTGCTGGAATTATTGGTGTCAGACACGGTGAGAGCTATCCTTTGGGATTTTTCCTTGTGCCCATAAGTATTGTTGCTATACAAACAGATCAGAGGTTAGGAAACACATATGGATATCAGAGATCAAATGAATCCTCAGAAGCGTATAAAGGCAGTAGGGGTATACTTAAGAGAGAAATCAGGAGGGCAAAAAGGGGACATGAGGTAGCTTTGGCAAACAGGGTTAAGGAGAATCCGAAGGGATTTTAAAAATATACTGAGGGCAAAAGGGTAACTAGGGAGAGAATAGGGCCCCTCAAAGATCAGCAAGGCGGCCTACGTGTGGAACTGCAAGAGATGTGGGAAATACTAAACGAATATTTTGCTTCGGTGTTTACTGTGGAAAAGGACACGGAGGATAAAGAGTGTGGGGAAATAAATGGTGACATCTTGAAAAATGTCCATATTACAGAGAAGGAGGTGCTGCATGTCTTAAAATCCATAAAAGTGGACAAATTCCCAAGACCTGATCAGGTGGACCCTAGGTCTCTCTGGGAAGCTAGGGAAGTGATTGCTGGGCCTCTTACTGAGATATTTGCATCATCAACAGTCACAGGTGAGATGCCGGACGACTGGAGGGTGGCTAACATGGTGCTTCTATTTCAGAAAGATAATAAGGAAAAGCCAGGGAACTATAGACCGGTGAGCCTGATGTCGATGGTGGGCAAGTCGTTGGAGGGAATCCTGAGGGACAGGATGTACATGTACTTGGAAAGGTAAGGACTGATTAGGGATAGTCAACATGGCTTTGTGCATGGGAAAACATGTCTTACAAACTTGACTGAGTTTTTTGAAGAAGTAACGAAGAAGATTGATGAGGGCAGAGCAGTGGATGTGATCTATATAGACATCAGTAAGGCGTTCGACAAAGCTCTTCTTGGTAGACTAGTTAGCAAGGTTAGGTCACCTGGAATACAGGGGGAACTAGCCATTTGGATACAAAACTGGCTCGAAGGTAGAAGACAGAGAGTAGTAGTGGAGGTTTGCTTTTCAGACTGGAGGCCTGTGACCAGTAGAGTGCCACAAGGTTTGATGCTGGGTCCTCTGCTTTTCATAATTTATATAAATAATTTGGATGCGAACATAGTCACTAAGTTTGCAGATGACTCCAAAACTGGAGGTGTAGTAGATAGCGAAGAAGATTACCTCAGATTACAGCGGGATCTTCATCAGATGGGCCAATGGACTGAGGAGTGGCAGATGGAGTTTATTTTATGTAAATATGAAGTGCTGCATTTTGGAAAGACAAATCAGAGCAGGACTTATGCACTTAATGGTAAGGTCCGGGGCAGTGTTGCTGAACAAAAAGACCTTGGTGTGCAGATTCATAGCTCCTTGAAACTGGAGTCACAGGTAGATAAGATAGTGAAAAAAGTGTTTGGTATGCTTTATTTTAATGGTCAGAGTATTAAGTATAGGAATTGGGAGATTATGTTGCAGCTATAAAGGACATTAATTAGACCACTTTTGGACTATTCAAATTCCAATTCTGGTCTCCCTGCGATCAGAAGGATGCTATGAAACGTGAAAGAGTTCAGAAAAGATTTACAAGGACGTTGCCAGGGTTGGAGGTTTTGAGCTATCGGGAGAGGCTGAACAGGCTGGGGCTGTTTTCCCTGGAGTGTCAGAGGCTGAGGGGTGACTTTATAGAGGTTTATTAAATCATAGGGGTCATGGACAAGGCCTTTTCCCTGGGGTGGAGGAGGGCATAGGTTTAGGGTGAGAAGGGAAAAATTTAAAAGGGACCTAAGGGGTGACTTTTTCACACAGAGGGTGGTTTGTGTATGGAATGAGCTGTCAGAGGAAGTGGTGGAGGCTGGTACAATTGCAACATTTAAAAGGTATTTGGATGGGGAGATGAATAGGAAAGGTTTAAGAAGGATGTGGGGCAAGTTCTGGCAAATCAGACTAGATTAGGTTGGGATATCTGGTTAGCATGGACGAGTTGAACTGAAGGGTCTGTTTCTATGCTGTACATCTCTATGACTCTATGACATTGGAGGCAGCTCAGAGAACCTTAATTCAGATGATCCCCGGTACAGAGTGATTCTCTTATGAGTAAAGCCTAAAAGGTTTGGGACTCAAATCATTAGAGCTGAGTTGAATGAGAGGTGATCTTATTGAGCACATCAGATCTTTAAGGAGCTTGACAGGGTAAATGCTGAGAGGATGTTTTCCCTCATGGACCAGAGGGATCTGAGTTAAGGAGCACCAATGTATTACTGAGATGAGGAGGAATTTATTCTTTCAGGGGGTTGTGAATCATAAGGACTCCTTGTCACAAAGAGATGTGGGGGCAGAGTACCGTGTATGTTTAAAGCTGAGCTAGTTTGTTTGAAGTCTATTCCATTTAGCATGGTGATAGTGCCACACAGCAAGATGAAGGGTATCCTCAATGGGAAGAAAGTCTTCATAAGGACTCCTATTTCTCCTGTCATGCACAGATACATTTGCTGCAGGCAGACTGGTGAGGATGTTTATGTGCCTTGCCAGTTCCCTCACACCCGCATATACCTCCAGTATACCAATTATGTCCCTAACATAGCACTGTGGCCAAGCCCATCTGGCAACGAACATTGAAACTCCCCCACCCAGAGTACATTCTCTGTCCTTGCCAACCTCAGTGTTTCCTCCAAGTTGTGTTCAACATGAAAGAGAACTGATTCGTCAGCTGGCAGGATGCACCATGTGCTTGTCAACAGGAGGTATCCTCACCCATTGACACCATGAGACTACACTGGGCCCAGAGCCAACGTTGAGGTCTCCCAGTGCAACGCCTTCCCAACTGTGTACCACTGTGCCACCATGGCGGCTGATTCTGCCCAGCCAATGGGACTGGGAGGGATGATGATGTGGTGTCTGAGATGTTTTGAGTAAGAAATGACTTTGTGGCTACAATTTTGGCTGTCACTTTACAAATCTGTTAGACAGCTCTCCCAGTTTTGGACCTTGATCCCAGGAGGACTTTGCAAAGTAAATAGGGCTCTTGTGCCTTCTGGTGTCTCCGTCAATGTCCGATGGTCCATCTGGTTTCATTTATTTTTTTGAGACTGTAGTGTGATCAGCTAAATGGCTTGCTAGGCCACTTCAAAGGTGAGTTAAGAGTGAACCACATTTCTGTGGGTCTGGAGTCACATGTAGACCATTCTCAGAAAGGACGAAAGTTCTTTCTTCCCTGAAGGACATTAGTGAATCAGATGAGGTTTTACAACAATTGATAATGGTTTTAAGATTATCATTTGACTTTTTAATTGCAAACTATATTTGATTCGCATTCTACCATCTGTCAAGCTGCGATTTGAACTTGGATCCTCAGAATATTACCTGGATCTCTGAATTACTCGTGTTGCAAGGATACCACTGTGTCATCACCTACCTTTAATGTCAGCAGAGGTGGAGGTGAACTATCTCCTAGTGAAAGGGGAGATGGGAGCTTTGCAGTATGGAATAGTGGAGCAGGCTTTGGGGGCCAAATGACCCACTCCTGTTCCTATTTCCAATGGACTCTGGGAGAAGGGAAGGAGAGTGAAGTTAAAGTAAGGGAATGCGAAGGATGACCAGTTAAAGATCGTGATTCAGCAACACAAGTCAAAGGGAGGAAGGTATGAGTACATCAGTGAGAAATTTGGGAGCTAGGTAACAGATTAAGAAGTAGGACATCTAAAAGTGCTAACCTCTGGATTACTACTGCTAGGTTGGAATTTGAATTCAATTTAAATAATATGGAAATAAGGGTTTAATGAAGCTGTTGTCGATTGTGTGGTTCACTTATGTCCTTTAGGGAAGGAAACTTTCATCTTTATCTTGTCTGGCCCACATCTGAATCCAGACCCAGAGCAATGTGACAGACTTATAACTGCCCTCTGGATAATTGGGGATGGACAATAAATGCTGGTCTCCTCAGCAATGGCCACACCCTATCAATGCATTAAAACAAAATGCCAGGGAGCAGGGGAATAGGTGGATAGAACAATGAATACATGGCCAAAGAGTTACATCAGGAAGAAGGGCTTTGGGAGCTGCATAAGTCTGACAGGTTATGACTAAAAAAGAATGGGAGAAACATCAGTTGGCGGGGTAGGGGGGGATGAGTGTTGGCTGGTGTGTTTGGTAAGGATTTAATTTAATTTGATGATGGGATGGGACAGTAGGGGGGTTATGTTCAGACAAGTGTATAAGAAGAATCAAGAAGGCAGTTCAAATATAGTCAAGTTAAGGCACAAGGGAGAATGACAAGGCTGCATGGCATTTATGTAATTTAAGGAGACTTACGAGTAAAACAAATGCATTGTGTTGACTAAATCATAAGCATGTGATAAAATTGCTATTATTGGAGACATAGGTGAGGGAAAGACAGCACTGGCAGCTCAGAATCCTGGGGTAGAGAATTTTGGAGGTGAGGTGAGGTGGTTGTAATAAAGAAGATGGTGTCATAATATTGACCAAGTCGACAATTACTGAAGTGAGGAGAGATGATACCATGGAAGATTCATCAAATGAGACCATGTAGGTAGAATCTAAATACAAAAAAGGAGCAATCACTGTTTGGACTATACTATAGACTTACAAAGGGAGACAGGCAGCATGACAGATTTATAAGCAAATGTGTAGTATAAAAATAATAGGGTTATACGCATCATGGAAAGCAGAAGAGGCCGTTGACTGATAGAGTCTGCCCTGAAAAATCTGCTTTAAATTTACACATTAAATGTTATGACATTTCAAATGCCCATCCAAGTACTTTTAGAAGGTTGTGAGGTTTCCTAGCTTGACTCGTCTCCCAGGCAGTGCATTCCAGATTCCCGCGGTCCTCTGGGTGAAACTAGGTTCCTTCCAATCCCCTCTAAACCTCCTGCCTATAACCTTCAAATTCTGCCCCCTTATTAATGACCCTTAAGGAGAACAGCTGCTCCCTATTCACCATGTCTGTGCCCCTCATAATTTTATACATTCAATCAGGTCCCTTCTCAGCCTTCTGTGCTGTCAAGAAAACAATCCAAAGTTATCCAGCCTCTCTTCATACCAAGGACAATATTCTGGTGGACTCCACTGCACCCCCACCAGTGCAATCATATCCTCCTTATACCAGGATGACCAGAACTATACACAATCATCTGGCTTAACCAGTATTTTGCACCGCTCTAACATAACCTCCCTGCTCATGTAATCTATGCCAGGTGTTCTGTCCCCCTTGACTACCCTATAAACCTCTCCTGCTACCCTCAGGGATCTGTGGACAAGCATCCCAAGATCCCTCTGGTCCTCTGAGCTTCCAAGTCTGCTGCCATTCGTTGAGTATTCCTTTGTCTTGTTACATCTTCCAAAGTGCATCACCTCACATTTATTAGGGTTAAATTCCATCCACCACAATCTATCCATCTGACCAATTTGTCTATATCCTCCTGTAAACCTTAGACCTTCTGACTCAATGTCAACTACCTGGCCAGCCTTGTGACCATCCGCAAACTTACTTATCATCTCTTCCCAAGTTCTCTTTTGTATCTTTTATATATACCGCAAACAACAAGGGACCCGGCACCGATCACTAGATACACACCTCGAGTCACATAAAGACTTTTTTACCACCCTCCGTCTCCTATCACTAAACCAATTTCACATCAAACTTGACAAGTTACCTTGGATCCCATGTGCTTTTAACTTATTTATCTGTCTCCCATGTGTGAATTTGTCAAAGATATATTCACATAAACTATATCAACATCACTGTCCTCATCTACATACCTGACCATCACTTCAAAAAATGCAATCAAATTTATTAGGAATGACGTCCCTCTGCCCAAGCCATGCTGGCTATCCCTGATCAAGCCTTGCTTCTCCAACTGGAGATTAAGTTTCTCCTTCATTGTTCTCTCCAATAGTTTCCCTCCCAGTGATGTGAGACTCACTGGTCTGTAATTCTCTACCACCCTTCTTTAAAAGAGGAACCACATGAGTCTCTGTCTAGTCCTCTGGCATCTCCCTTGTGGCCAGGGAGAAATTTAAAAACTTGGCTCAAAGCCCAATGCGTTCCTGCCTCATCACCTACATCAGCCTGGGATACAGATCATTTGGACCTAAGGATCTTTTTCACTTTGAAGCCCACCAACATCTCCTTACAAACATTCCCGCTAAGCTGCAAGACACTGATATTTTGTGTATGGCGATCACTGTTGGCATACTAATTGTGGCATTGACTTCCAATTCTTGAACTCTCTGCCACACATGGGTCTCGGAGAGCTGTGCAGTTGGGAAGAAAATTCGAGGAATGCTGCACCTCATTCCTTGCATCAATCTGCTCAAGAACCTCACAGTCCCTCTTCCCAAATTCTGCACCTATATCCTCCTCTCCTGAGTAAAGAGACTCATTTATCACCTCACCAATATCCTCTGATTCCATTTACAAATTGCCCCTTGGTGCCAAATGGGCCCTCCTCTTTTGCTGGTTTGTCCCCTTGATATACTTATAGAGTATCTTGGGATTCTCCCAAATTTTACCAGCAAGTGCTTTTCCATTCCCCTCTTTGCTTATCCGATTGCTTTCTTAATTTCTTTTTGTTGAATTCAAATTCCTCTCAATGGCACACACAAAATGCGCTGCAAGGACCTCTGTCCCAGATCTGTTCAGGTGCAACCTGTTTGACTTGTACAGGTGTCATCTTCCCCAGAGTTCATTCCAGTGTCCCAAGAGCCTAGAGCTCTCCCCTTTCCAAAGGTGCTTTGTAAGCGTATTAGGCACAAGAGAATAACCAGGGAAAGTGTAGGGACCAAATTGATAATCCCTGTGTGGAGGAAGAAATCATTGCAGAGGTTTAAAATGAAAACATTGTGTCTGCACAGACTGACATAGGGATAGGAATGAGCAACAGGTCAGAGTATTGAGTACAGGAGTTGGAAGCTCATGTTGTGGTGGTGCAGGACGTTGGTTAGGCCACTTTTGGAATATTGCGAGTAATTCTGGCCTCCTTCCTATTGGAAGGATGTTGTGAAACTTGAAAGAGTTCAGAAAAGATTTGCAAGGATGTTGATTCCAGATGAAGGGCTTTTGCCCGAAACGTCGATTTTCCTGGTTCTCGGATGCTGCCTGATTTGCTGTGCTTTCCCAGCACCACACTAATCTAGACTCTGATCTCCAGCATCTGCAGTCCTCACTTTTGCCTTGTTAATTTTGCAAGGATGTTGCCAGGGTTGGAGGATTTGAGCTATAGGGAGAGGTTGAATAGTCTGGGAAAAATAGTTTTCCCTGGAACGTTGGAGGCTGAGGGGTGACCTCGTAGAAGTTTATAAAATCATGAGGGACATGGATAAGATAAATAGAGAAAGTCTTTTCCCTGGGATGGAGGAATCCAGAACGAGAAGGCATAAGTTTAGGGTGAGGGGGGAAAGATATAATAGGTGCTTAATGGGCAACTTTTTCACACAGAGAGTGGTGTGTCTATGGAATGAGCTGCCAGAGGAAGTGGTGGAGGCTGGTAAAATTGCAACTTTTAAAAGGCATCTGGATGGGTATATGAATAAGAAGGGTTTGCAGGGATATGGGCCGGGTGCTAGCAAATGGGAGTAGGTTGGGTTGGGATATCTGGTCGGCATGAACAAGTTGGCCTGAAGAGTCTGTTTCTGTGCTGTACATCTCTATGACTCTCTGACTATATATTTGAACAAACAGTGTTGACCGAGAAAAGCTAGTAGCAGGTATAACAGGTTCGAAAGTAGATAGATAACTATGCCCAGAGGAGATTAGCAGGACCACAAAGTTAACAAGTGGGATCGCAAACATAATAATCTCTGGATTGTTCCTCGTGCCATGGGCAAGTAAAATAAATAAGATGTGTGAATGCATGGCAGGAAAAATAATGCAGAGAGGAGAGCTTTAGGTTCGTGGGACACTGGGATGGAGTCTGGGGAGGATGACAGCTGTACAAACCCGAGGAGATCTGGGACAGAAGTCCTTGCAGGGCATTTTGTTCATACCAATAAGAGGGCTTTAAACTAACTTGACATGGGTGGAGGAATCAAGAAAGAATAGTACAGAAAAATATCAGGGCTTTCACATTACTTAAGGGTACAGTTGGTATAGAGAATTGTAAGTTAATAGACAAACTCAGAGGAAGGGAGTAAGAAACATGTCCAAAACAGAGTTAATGTGCATTTGTGTAAATGCACAGAATACAATAAATAAGATTGGGGAGTTACAGATGCAGTTTGCAATGTAGAATTATGATGATGGACCCATGATGGAGACCTGGCTCAAGAAAGGGTAAGGCTTAATGCTAAATATTCCTGATGTCAGTTATTCAGGAAAGATAGAAAAAAGAGGGAATGGAAGAGCACCAATATTGGTTTAGGAGAACATTGTAGTGCTGGAGGAGGAAGATGTCTCAGAGGGTCCAAAGACAGAATCAGTTTGGCTAGAGCTGTGAAATAAGGATGCAATTACTCTCCTTGGTGTAGACTTGTAACTGATGGAAAAGATATTGAGGAACATGTCTGCTGGGACAGCCAATTGCCAACATTATACAGTCATTATAATAGGGGTCAGCAATTGTCTATATTTGGATAATTACAGACCCCCATTAAAACAACTCTATCATGTTGGCATTTCTTTGTTAGTATAAGGGGCAGTGAGGGCAAGTGTTCCTAGATTGTGTTTGGGAGAGTTTCCTACTGTGATAAGTGTCCACTCCAATAGGAAGGAAGCATTGTTGGACCTGATCCTTGGACATGAGTGGCAACAAGTGGATTAAGTTTCAGTGGCAGAATATTTAGGAGACAGCGATTATTGCATCATAAGCTTCAAGATGATAGGGAAAAATGACATGCAATAATCCAGAGTAAGAAAAATCAATTAGGGGAAAGCTGAATTGAATGGGGCAAGAACATTAGTGAGGCCGATATATAGGTGACCAAACTGTAGTGGTGAGTTTGGGAATGACATTAAACAGGAAATCAGAGATGCTTGTGGTAAAGGAGCATGTGTAAATATGGGAGATTTTAATCTGCATATAGATTGGGAGAATCAAATTGGTCACAATACTATCGAGAAGGAATTTCTAAAGTCGATACAGGATGGTTTTCTGGACCAATATATTGAAGAGCCAACTACAGAACAGGCCATCTTAGTCTGGGTATTATTTAGTACGAATACGAGGTCATGTAATTCCGAGAGAACTCTTGGTGATGAGTCATCGTAATATGACAGAATGCTTCATCAAGATGGAGAGTGAAGTAGTTGGTTTTGAGACTATTGTCCCGAATTTTAATGAGAGAAATCATGATGCTATGAGGTATGAGTTGACTATGATGAATTGGGAAATTTAACTCAAAAAAATGATGATGGATAGGAAATGGCAAACTTACAAAGAGCGAATGTGTGAATTATGAAAATTGCTTATCCTGTCTGACGCAAGAGTGCAAAGAGAACAGTGGCCAAATCATGGCTTATAAGGGAGGTGATAGAAATTGTATTGGCAAGAAAAAAAAAATAGATCTGAGCATTGGGAACAGTTTAGAAGTGAACAAAGGGGAAATAAAGGAATTTATTAGGAAGGGAATAATACAGTGAGAAAGTAAGCTTGCTGGGAACATAACTGACTGTGTCAAAGTTCCTATAAGTATATAAAGAGATAAAGATTGGTGAAAATTAATGTAGGTCCCTTGCATTCAGAAATGGGGGAATTTGTGAATGGGAGCAAGGAAATTTGGTAAACCCTTTGCTGCACTTCCTCGATTGCAAGAACATCCATCCCCAGATAAGGAGAACAAACCTACACACAATAGACCAAGTGTGACCTCATAAATGCCCCTTATAACTTCTTTCTTCGCAACAGGGGGATAGAAATAATGTACCAGAAATTATGCGAGCACAGGATCTAGTGAGAGGAACTGAAGCAAATCTGTGTTTGTAGAGAAATGGTGTTGCATAAATTGATGGGATTGAAGGGTGATAAATGTCCAGGGCCTGATAATCTATATCCCAGCATACTTAAGGAGTATAAGTAAGGTGTATACTTAAGGAGTATACTTAAGCCCTAGAAATAAGGATGCATTTGTTCTTTGGACTCTGCAATAGTTCAAATAAATCAAAGAGTAGCTGATGTTACCCCATTGTTTTAAAAGGGGATTAGCGATAACACTGGGAATTATAGACCACTTAGCCTGACATTGGTAGTGGGGAAGATGCTAGAACCTATTATCAAAATGTTAGAGCAAAACACTTCAGCAACAGCGGTAGAATCAGTGAGCATGGATTTACAAAAGGGAAATCAGGCATGACAAGTTACTGGAATTCTTCGAGGATGTAGAAGATGACCATGGAGAGCCAGGGGATATGGTTTATTTGGACTTTCAGAAGACTTTCAACAAAGTTCCAAGACAGAGATTACTATTAAAATTCAAGTGCTTGGGATTGGGATTGTGTATTGAAATGGATAGAAAATTGGATGGCAGAGTGGAAGCAAAGATTAGGAAAAATAAGTCTTTTCCTGAATGGTAGGCAATGACTAGTGGGGTACTCTAGAGATCGCTAGTTGGATCCTAGCTATTCACTATAAATATTCATAAGTTTGAGGGAACTGAATGTAATATCTAAAAATTTGCAGGTTACACAAGGCTGGGTGGAAGGGTGAACTGTGAGGAGCATGCAGAGATGTTGCAGTATGGTTTAGACAGGCTGAGTGAGAGGGGAAAATGCATGCCAGATGCAGTATAATGAAGATAAATGTGGATAACCATTTACTTCAGTTGCAAAAACAGGAAGTCAGAGTTTTATTTGAATGGCTGTAAATTAGGATAGGGAAGTGTTCAACATGACCTGGGTGCCTTAATGCACCAGTTGCTGAAAGTGAGTGTGGAGGTGTAGCATCCAATAAAGAAGGGTAAGTATATGTTGGTCTTCACAGCAAAAGGATTTGAGTGTAGAAACAAGGATGCCGTTCTGTAATTATGGAGGGTATTTGTGAGGTCAAACCTGCGCAATTTTGTCCTCCTTATTCAAAGACTGACATTTATGATGTACAGAAAATGCAGCAAAGGTTTACCAAATTGATTGCTGGCATGGTGTGTGATGATTCTGCTCCTTTAACAAAGTTATGTTCTCTTTGGTTTTTATTTAAATTTCAGAGGTGTCATATATGCAGCGTTGTTGATTGGTCTGGCTTGGATGGGTTTTAGGGTCAATTTGATGCGAGCTGACAGATAGTGCTTCAGGCCGAATGCTTTCAAGTTTAAAAAAATGCTTGCATAACAAAAAGGGAGTGGCCAGTTCTCCCAGCTCAGCTTTCCCTTTGGTTTGGTTTAGTTTTAGCAAGCAGTCAGTTTTGAGGCCGTTGGCTAAGAATTAGCTGCGTGGAAGAAAGTGTTCTGTGCTGAATCTCTCACTCTCTCTCTCCTGCAAGACCCCTTGCTTGATTTTGCTTTTCTTTTGCCAAAGGGTATTTATGGGGGTTGTTGCAGGAACTTGGAACAGCATCATTAAGTTGGGATAGTCTGTTGGGTTTTCGGACAGGTTAAGTTATTCTATATTCTGTTCTTTTTTGTTTGTCTTTCATTCAATAATTAGATTCCCTACAGTATTGAAACAGACCATTCCGCCCACCGACCCTCCTAAGAGTAACCCACCCAGACCCATTTCCCTCTGACTAATGCACCTAACACTGTGGACAACGTAGCACGGCCAATTCACCTGGCATGCACATTTTTTTGAGACTGTGGGAGGAAACCGGTGCAACGGGAGGAAACCCACACAGACACAGAGAGAACATACAAACTCCACACAGACAGTCACCCAAGGCTGGAATCAAACCTGGGTCCCTGGCGTTGTGTACCAACCACTGAGCTACCGTGCCGCCCCAGTACTCTTGCAAATAAATTCTGTTTTGTTTAAAACTAAGTGGTTGGGCTAACTGCATCACTCCTGGAATATTTGCTTAAAGGAACTAGCAAAGTTAGGGTCCACACTATTTTCTTGGAATGTTTTGAGGGGGGGTCTGGCCTGGTCCATAACAGGTGTAACTGATATATGAGGAAAAATTGAGTTGGTTAAGATTGTATTCACTAGAATTCAGAAGAGTAAAGAAGGATGTCACAGAAACCAATAAAATTCTAACAGGACTAGACAGGTTAGATGCAGAAAGGAAGCTCCCAATGGTGGGTGAGTCTAGCACCAGGGATCGTATCTAAGGATAAACTCATAGTTTTAAGAGTGAGATGAGAAGAAATTTCTTCATGCAGAGGTTGGTAAGCCTGTGGAATTCATGTGTATAGAAAGTGGCTGTGGGCACAACATTGTGTTTTCAAGAAGGAGGTAGATATGGTCATTGCAGCTAAAGGTGTCAAGAGGTTTGGTTGATGGGATTAGGGTATTGAACTCAATGATCAGCATGACCATATTGAATGGAGGAGCAGGCTCAATGGTCCAATGGCCTACACCAGATTCTATCTTTTATGTTTCTATGTGACAAGGCTGAGCAGGATTGATTGGAATAAGAGGTTGGCTGGAAGAACAGTAACTGAACAATGGGTTACCTTCAAAAAGCAAATTGTTTGGGTAAATTCCTGTGAATGGAAAAGTTAGGACAAATTGAGAGTTCCCTGGATAACCAAGGAGGTGGAAATTAGCATTGGAAAGAAAAGCTTTTCTTATGTCAGGTGGGAGAACAGAAAATACAATCGACAGAGTCAATAGGAGTACTGAGCACGTTGGGGAGGATGGGTGAGAAAGCAAAGAGGAAAGGGACAAAAAATGATGAGAAAAAGTTATCAGCTAAAACGAAGGGAATTCCTAAAATGCTGCATTAAATCTTCAAAATTAATGAGGAAGATTAGCACTGCTGCCTCACAGCGCCAGAGACCTGGGTTCAATTCCCGCCTCAGGCGACTGACTGTGTGGAGTTTGCACATTCTCCCCGTGTCTGCGTGGGTTTCCTCCGGGTGCTCCGGTTTCCTCCCACAGTCCAAAAATGTGCAGGTCAGGTGAATTGGCCATGCTAAATTGCCCACAGTGTTAGCTAAGGGGTAAATGTAGGGGTGTGGGTGGGTTGCGCTTCAGCGGGTCGGTGTGGACTTGTTGGGCCGAAGGGCCTGTTTCCACACTGTAAGTAATCTAATCTAACCAAGATGTGTGGGATTGACTGTTAGTACTTAAAGTGGACAAGATACTGGAATTGGAAAAGGACAGCAGATCAGGCAGCATCTGAGGAGCAGGAGAATCGATGTTTCAGGCATTAGCCCTTCATCAGGAAGTCCCCTGCTCCTCGGGATGCTGCCTGACCTGCTGTGCTTTTCCAGCACCGCACTCTCGACTCTGATCTCCAGCATCTGCAGTCCTCACTTTCTCCAAGGTACCGGAATTGGATGAGACACATCCAAGGATTTCGAAGGGAGTGAGCGCACAAACATTGTAAGAATAATCCCAGCAAGTACAGTTCAGTCAGCTTCGCTTCATGGTGAGGGAATATGGGCAAGCTGTTGCTACTCATGAAGGGATGGACTTAAAGTGATCTGTAAATTAAGCAATTATGATGTTTGAAAAATCTTTTTCACATTAAGTGTTTAAGGTGTAGAATAGATTGCCTGGAAATATGGTAGGTGTGTTAGGTTCTTTTTCTTGAGATTCTTATACACTTGATGCAACTGCAATAGGCCAACTTCTGTCAAAAGCCAAAGTTTATTAAGTAATTACAAGCTTTGGCTGATTACTTAACACTCTTCACAATGCCTGCGAAGCGTGGCAAGAGAATCTCCCTGAACAAAGGAACAGTCCTTCCTTTATATAAAATCTTTACATCACAGTCAGTAATGCTCACAAGACAACCTCCAGCCACTCCCCCACAGTCACATGCCATTCAAGACACAATGCAGTGACCTGATCATCTCCAGAAACAATGTAATGTAAATAATCTTTTAATGGCAGATCTGTTGTAAATCGCTTTTCAACTACAGAGAGGAGTCAGAATTTTAATTGCAATGTTCTTATTGATTTCTGAATAGGAGATGATGGTGTAAGTCTTTTACTCTGAATAACTTGGAAATTATCATGCAAATAGCTCTGATGGCAAGGAATGGGAATGTAAATTCCTTACATTCTACCTGTAAGTCAGAGACATACCACCCTCAGACTATCCTACCCCTGGGACATACAATTTCCTGCAGGTCAGCAGAGCAAATATCTCAGATGCCGATTCAATTGAGGCATTCAAGAGGACATGGATAATTATTTGGTTAGAAATAGTTTACAGGGATATGGGGAAAAGGCTAGGTAATAGTACTTTACAGGCATGACAGGCCAATGGCCTCCTCTTGTGCCATAATAATTCTGTGATTCTGAAATATATCACAGGCTGCTGTAGGAGAGAGGGGGTTAGATTACAGGGGCTCCGACATTCATTTTTAATTCCTCCCTGGCCGTAAGAAATGTGCCAGAGGACTGGAGGATATCTGATGTGGTATTATTGTTCTAGAAGACTTGTAAGGATAAAGCAGACAACTACAGGCCCATGAGTCAAAATTCTGTGATAGGAAACCTGTTAGAAAAAAAATTGCGGAATTAAACTCCAGTTAAAAAAGCAAGGATTAATCAACAATCCTCAGCATGACTTTGTGAGGAGATAATCTTAACAAATTTGATTGAATTTTTCCAAGAGCTGACTACAGTATAGCGCAGTTGATGTCATCCATGTGGACTTCAGTAAGGCATGACAGACTGGTTAAAAAGTTCAGAGCTCATGGGGTCCAGTGACATTTGTAAAATTGGGTCCACAATTCCTTAATGGCAGGAAACAGAGGGTGATGGTGGAAGGGTGTTTAGTGATGAGAAGCTGGTATCCAGTGGCTACCACAGGGTTCAGTGGTAAGTCCTTTGCTGTTTGTTGTGGGCATGAATGAAGAATGTTTGATCATTAAGTTTGCAGACTACTCAAAAGTTGTTGTGGAGTAAAGCCTTGTTGTGCAGTACATTGGAGGACTGGTTAGATGGGTGATGAGTAGCAAATGTAATTTAATCCTGAAATGTGTTTGGTGATGTATTTTGGGAGAACTAACAAGACAAAAGAGTACACATTAAATGGTGGGAATCCAGGAAGAATAGAAGATCAGGGGGCCCTTGGTGTATATGTCCAGAGATCCTTTGAGAGAGAAGGACAGCTAGACAAGGTGGTTAAGAAGACCTATGGGACACCCCTTTATGAGTCAAGAAATTGAATACACAAGCCAAAAGGTTACAATGCAGTTAGGTCACAACTGGGCTATTATATGCAGTTCTGGTCACCACACAATGTAAAGGATGTGATTGAATGGGGGAGGTTGCAGAGGAGATTCATCAGGGTATTGCCTGGGCTGGAGCAATGCAGCTATTAATCCTTCTTGAATAGAATTGAGACTTAACTGAGACATATAAGATAATCAGAGGGTTGGATAGGGTAGACAGTGAGAGCCTTTTCCTTTGGATGGCAATGGCTAGCACGAGGGGACGTGGCTTTAAATTGAGGGGTGATAGATATAGGACAGATGTCAGAGGTAGGTTCTTTATCAAAGAGTAGTAAGGGCATAGAACACACTGCCTGCAACAGTAGTAGACTCACCAATGTTAAGGGCATTTAAATGATCATTGGATAGGCACATGGACAAGAATGGAATAGTGTAGATCAGATGGGCTTCAGATTGGTTCCACAGGTCATTGCAACATTGAGGGCTGAAGGGTCTGTACTGCGCTATAAGGTGCCATGTTCTATTTGCTAAATTTCAATGCATCAAAACCATTCTAGAATCATAAACAGCGCATCAACTATCCCAGAATCTTCAGTTATTCAATTTAGAACCGTACACTATATGCCGTCAGATTTTGGGGCTTTATGAGGTTTCAGTCCACTAAGCTTCTCCAACACATTTTCTCTGCTGAAATCAACTACCTCAGAATCCTTATTTTTTGCCCCTTGTTTACTCTCTTTTTCTTGGATATGGTTTGCATCTTCTGCTGAGAACACAGGGACAAAATATTTGCTCAAAGTTGGTCATTTTCTCATTCTGATTTAGTAGTATTTTGAGTCACACCCTATTGAATGTCTTTCCTCATTCCTCAGGATAATTCCTCCTGTCTCTGTCTCAAAGGTACTGACATTTACTTTAGCTATATTCTCTTTTTTTAAAAATACTTACAAAAGCTCTTAAAATCTGTTTCACATCCTTGACTATTGTTTCCTTTCCATTTTAATTAATCATTTTTGCTGGCCTTTTATCACCTTCCAGAATAGTTCAAACCTTTGAGAATTATGACTATTTTTTGCAACATTGTAAGACACTTTTTTGAATGTAATACTACCCTTATTCTTCTTATTACACCGCAGGTGAATTGGTTTTTGCTAAAGTTTGGATGTTTGATAGAATGTAAATGTGTTAACCATCTTTGATTTTTTAAAAAGAATGTCCACTTTATTTATGGTCAGATCTTTAATCTTTGCACCCAAACAATCTTAGCCAGCTCTCTATCAATACCATTTAATTAACGTTGTTAATCTTTGAGAGTTTTGTTTAGGACTTTCAAACTTAATTTTGAATTCAATAATTATGATCACTATTTTCCAATACATTTTTTAGCATGAGATTACAAATTGACCTCACTTAATTACACATCATTAGATCTAACATATACAGCCATAAAAATTACAGCATGGAAACAAATCTTTCAGTCAAATCATCTGTGCTGACTAAATAAATCTAGTTCCATTTATTAACACTTGGCCCATATCCCTCCAAACCCTTCCTATTCATATACCCATCCAGATGCCTTTTAAATGTTGTAATTATACCAGCCTCTACCACTTCCTCTGGCAGCTTATTCCACACACTTACCACCCATGAAAAAGTTTCCCCTTAGGTCCCTTTTATATTTTTCCCCTCTCACCCTAAACCTATGCCCTCTAGTTCTGGAGTCCCTCACCTCAGGGAAAAGACCTTATCTATTTACCCTATCAATGCCCCTCATGATTTTATAAACCTTTATAAGGTCACTCCTCAGCCTCATCTTTTATCCCTAGTTGGTTCCATCATAGATTATTCCAAGAATCAGTCACAAAAGCACCTCGATTCATCATCTAAATTAAATTTGGCAATTTGATTAATGTGGTCTATCAATATTAAAATCCTCCATGAATATTCCATTGCTTTCTTACACATTTTATAACTTCCAGTGTAATATTCCCTCCAATGGGGTGCTTACTGGTATGTGGTTGATGACTTTTTTCCAAGTGAGTTTTCTGCCCTTGTTATTTTTAATCGTCATCTATTGATTATACTCCACTGCTGTCTGAGCTGAGATTTGTTTTTCTCACTACAGTTGGCTTACTATCCTTTACAATGAGACCGACTTCTCTTCCTTTTTTATTCCATCTTTTCAAAATATTGCACACCTTAGAATGTATATCTTCCAACCTTATTCACATTGTACTATTTCTGTTATGATGATTAGATCCAAACAAATTCTCTCCCTGTGCGCCACTAGTTCATCTATGTCATAGAAAATGCTTTGTGCATCCATAAAAAAGACCCTTTACATTTTATTTTTAGTGATATTATTTGTGTGAACTGCATTTATAGCTGTATTATTACTGTTAAACTATGTTCCTTTCTGTTCCACACTGTCTTAACATAACTCATTACACTGTTCTATCATCTTTTTTTAGATTAGATTAGATTACTTACAGTGTGGAAACAGGCCCTTCGGCCCAACAAGTCCACACCGCCCCGCCGAAGCGCAACCCACCCATACCCCTACCCCTTACCTACACTACGGACAATTTAGGATGGCCAATTCACCTGACCTGCACATCTTTGGATTGTGGGAGGAAACCGGAGCACCCGGAGGAAACCCACGCAGACACGGGGAGAACGTGCAAACTCCACACAGTCAGTCGCCTGAGGCAGGAATTGAACCCGGGTCCCTGGCGCTGTGAGGCAGCAGTGCTAACCACTGTGCCACCGTGCCATCTTGATCCTTGTCTTTTGGGTTTCTAAATATCCCTTTACTTGAACGTTTCAAAATGGCATTTTATGAAGGATTGACCTGGATCCAAACTGCACACACTTTAATTTAATGACAGGTAGACTTTATGAGCACCATAGTCCTATCAGACGATGGGCTGCTCTCTCATCACAGAGAGATAAGTGGTGGTGGTTTCACCTGAAGGTTGGGAAGGAGAGTCCTTCATGATAACCTTAGACAGTGTATTGTAAACTGGCCGTCCAGCCAACTGATTAAAATGACCTCCTTCTCAATACATACCTCCTCTCCCACCAACTACTTTCATGCTGTATCTATTACAGGGAATTCCAGTTAAATTCCACCTATTACATACAAATAAACACCTGGAATGAGCTGCCAGAGGATGTGGTGGAGGCTGGTACAATTGCAACATTTAAGAGGCGTTTGGATGGGTATATGAATAGGAAGGGTTTGGAGGGATATGGGCCGGGTGCTGGCAGGTGGGACTAGATTGGGTTGGGATATCTGGTTGGCATGGACAGGTTGGACCGAAGGGTCTGCTTCCATGCTGTACATCTCTGTGACTCTGTGACTCTGTGACCACTGATGTACAATTCACACAATGTAGAGGTGCTGATGTTGGACTGGGGTGGGCAAAGTTAAAATTCACACAACACCAGGTTATAGTCCAACAGGTTTATTTGGAAGTATTAGCTTTCAGAGCGCTGCTCCTTCATCAGGTAACTTGAAAGAAAAGGGGCGGCACGATGGCTCACAGCACCTGGGTTCAATTCCAGCCTTGAGTGGAGGTCTGTGTGGAGTTTGCACATTCTCCCCACGTCTGTGTGGGTTCACTCTGGGTGCTCTGGTTTCCTCCCACAGTCCAAAGATGTGCAGGTTAGGTGAATTGGTCATGCCAAATTATCCCATAGTGTTCAGGGGTGTGTGGGTAAGGTGCATTAGTCAGGGGAAATGGAGAGTAACGGGGGAATGGGATACTCTTTGGAGGGTCTGTGTGGATCGAAGGGCCTGTTTCCACACTGTAGGGACTCTATATATTAAGTAACTAGTTACATGATGAAGAAGCAGTACTCTGAAAACTAATACTTCCAAATAAACCTGTTGGACTATCAACTGGTATTGTGTGATTTTCTACAACTATCACAACACGCTATTTTTTTAAAATCAAAGATGATTTTTGTCTTTTTTTTGTTTCATTTGTTTCCTTTATGATTTTTAAGGCCTCTGTTCCATTAAGATATCCAGTTTTGGTTTTGCTATAATCCTAACTCTTCTATGTTGTTGCATTATAGGAGGTAACTCCTTCATTAATCCTGATTTGGTGACTTGCTCAGAATCAAACTAATATTTGAACCATTCACTAAACAAATAAAATACTCAACCTAAAATTCAGACTGAAATCAGGATTATATTAATATGGTTTGTCGGCCACACAAGGATTTGCTACTTTACAGAAATGGCACAGATGGTAATAAACAGTTTTTGGGTCTTTTTTTAAAAAATTGGTGAACATCGCTGTATTTCCTACTTTGATCTAAGTTCGACTTGGCTGTATAAGGAATGTCAACCTGAGGCTACTCTCACATTAATGCATTTTACTACGATCCCAGCTTGAATGGAAGGTAGTGTTTCTAAAACAGATTAGATTTGCCCTAAAAGCAAGGACGGGAATTGATTCTTGCAGTTTAGAGTAGAGTGATCAGCAGTTGCTAATAGACACCAAATCAACACTGAGAGCTCAGACTCAAATTTTACATTCACTACATTAATATCAATGCTGTTTTGGCATTTCAGGATTAGATCTGGAGTGACTCTACTATTATGTTCCAAAAAGAGTGAAATTTAAGTACCACAGGCACAGTGAGCTCACTCAAGCATTATGCAATCACTAATATTTTACAAGTAGAAACACAGAATGCTGGAAAGCTCAGGTCTGGTAGCAAATGTGCAGAGTATAATAGAGTTAATATTTCAAGTCAATGATATTTCATCAAAACTGGAAAAAAATTAAAGATATAATAAGTGATAATGCACCTGGTTGCACTGGTAGGATGGAATGTCAGTGTTGAGTCCCAATATCACATGTTACATTTGTGAGCGCATCTTTGGAAATGGACAAATAAGGGTGCCTTTGAGTAAGTTTGCTATTATAATTCATGAAATGGTCTGCTTTTTATTAACATTATTCTAAAAACAAGGTATAAGTGCTTCAGCTAATATTGAAGAATGGTTTTCTTTGAGATAGTAATAAATAATCCTTTGATAATCTTGCATGCTTTAATATCTCTATATCTCAACCATTTTGGTTATGCTATTATTTTAGTGAGGAAGGTTTCCTCTACACATGATGAATCAGTTAAAAATGTTGACAAGGAATCCATTGGAAAGCTCCTGTAGTCTCTCTGATTTGGATGAAGAAATCAAATTAATGAATAGAACACATTCAACGTCATTGACACCTCAGGCATTATGTCCACTGCTGTCAGTAACACAGGATCCATATTCACAAATCATGACACATGCACCTGGATATGTCAGAAGAAATCTATTTTCACCATCTCTGCTTCACTTGTTACAAGCTGACTTCCAGAACATTTCAAACACAGACATCGTGTGGGGTAGTATTTCCTGCATTGCCACGGTAGTGATCTGGGAGAGTGGACTGCCCGTCCTATGCAGAGACCATCTGGTTCTTGATCAATCATTTACAAAGGTACCACAATGGGTGGATGAACTGCTGCATTGGATTATTGATTTTTCTTAAAGCATTGGAGCTCCTCAGCAACTTTCCAACAATTTGCCTTTTTTTTGGAACACCTCGATAGCATCTGCCTCCACCTCACTCTGAGGCAGTGGACTAAATGTCTTTCCTCATGTTGCCACTGCTTCTTTCACTGATAACCTTAAAATTGGTGTTCTCAATCCTCTAATAGCAGGATCAGTTTCTCCCTCTCTAATCCGTCCAGATGCTTCAAAAGGCTCCCCGCATTATTTGAAGATCCTGAATAGACTTGCATATGTTGCTTTGATCCCAAGTAGAAAATCATGGCACAAGAACAGACCACAGGTACAATGTGGCATTTGACATGATCTGTCAACACCAATGTTGGAGCTGTAATGGAACAGTTTGGTTTAGGGGATGGGTGGGTGGTCAGCAGTTTCTGGTGCACAAGTTTTCAGTTTTATTGCCAGATGTTGTCGGCGTCCATTGACCTCAGCCATGTCTTGATGTCATGATGAATTGAATTAGGTGAAGTGATGCTGGACACTTCTGGAGAGACCGATATGGACCACCCACTTGACACTTCTGACTGAAGTGCTGTATCTTCTGTAGTGGTGTGCTGCGCCCCCTTATAATTGAGGATGGGAGCTCCAGTGAGTCGTTTAATTGTCCACCATCATTCACAACAAAATGTAGCAAGAGCTTAGGGCTGATCCACTGGTTGTGGAGCTATTTAACCTTGTGCATCACTTGCTGTTTTGCATGCAGGTAATCCTGTAATGTAGCCTCACCATGTTGTCAGTGCATTTTTAGCTCCATCTGATGCTGTTCCTGATATGACATCCTGCACTCTTCATTGAACTAAGCAAAAAAAAAAATGCTTTTGTGATGGATTGGATGTTTTTAAGTCAATTATTCTAATGCTTGGCTTTGTTACAGTCACTTCATGTTTAGGTAAGATTAGTCAAGCATTTTTTGGATCTGAAGTGGGTAAAACTTCTAATTCTTCAGTGCTGAGCTGGCTATAATCAGTGCAGCATAAAATGAATATATTAAAGAACTGAAAATTCAGTTACTGTCCAATCACAAATATTTTGGTCATGTTCTGCTTTGATAATTTGATTGTATCAGCATATGTAACATTATTTGTTGTTACAGCTTTACTTAGCAGGACCTTAAACAGATTTGTAATGACTTGGCAGTAGTCTCACAAAATGAAATTGTTTTAATTGAATATTCAAACAGTTTTTTAAAAATTGTAATGAGAATGCAGTTATAATAAGACAATATCTTAGATCTGTTTTGCGACACCAATATTTACCATAAAGCCAAAATATTGTAAATATTGAGAGCTGCAAATAACAAACATTGATTTAACTCAAACAGAGCTATTTTTGTGTTTACAGCTTTCTTAAATCTGAAAGTTCACTGTTTAAACAAAATGCATTTTCATAAACACACTTTACAGAACACTGTCTTTGGTCTTTGAACTAAATCAAACCTTATTAGAATGCTATTAGCAAAAGCAGATGCTTTCCTCATTCTCCAACAATGGACAAATGATCAGGTCTACCATAGCTTACTCATTCCTTTTCATTTCCAATGGTCATTGGTGAAGGTTTTACAGAAGAAGCTGGAGATAGCCTCATTTACTACAACAAACAACTTGATTGAAGAAAATCAGAGTGAACTACAGCACTTAGAAGATAAATTTGTAAAAGTGGATCTTTAATTCTACGATCAGTGTAAAACAGCTAAACTTCATGATGGAAAAAACAGGGAAGTTAGGTGATAATCTCTTGAATACTGAACTAAGCGAGTGTGTACTTGCCATACTAAGCAGCTAGCAAAAGCTAATCCACAACTTCCAAAAAAGCTGACATTTGAAAAATGCTCCTGACATGCGAAAACAAGTAATTCCTTGAGCTTTGTAATTTGATTTGTAAGTACATTAAATTCTCCTTCACTTATATTGGAGGAAAACAAATAAAAATCCGTAGATGCCTCAAAGGGAAATCTAAATGTTGAAGGAACAAAATGGGTGGCTGACTGTGGAGTTGTGTGGGGGCAAAGACTGAGGGAGGTGTGTGGTGGGAATTCAAAGTTTTGCGCTGCAGAAAACATATCAGGGATAGAAGTTGCAACTTATCAAGGCAGTTTTAAAATGGGTTCAATGAAAGCAAATTTCAGACATGAAACCTCAATAGAATTGCACTATTTTTCAGGGATCTTGGCAGTTGCCAGCAGTTATTGGGTACCTTACCTTTATAAATGAGGTAGAGGAGGAGTGCTCACCATCGACTGTCTCTCTTGCAGAAGTTGGATTGTGACAAATACAGCAGCTCTGCTCTGCTCAGCATTGTTTAGATGCTACAGCAACTATCTTCCCCAACAGGAATTACTGAAGAGTCAAGAGCGATGTGAGTGTTTCTCCTGAATCTGTGGAACTGCACACTGCCCTCTCCAACCCCACTTTCTACAGCACACAAGCACATTGCACATTGGTGGAAGTGCCCAAAATTGATCCTTTGAAATGGTTGATTTACCCGTGGATGCCTGACAGCTCATGTAAAGTCAGTTTTAGACAAAAACTTGGATTTCCCAGCTCGTAATCGTTTTCCGTCTTTCACTTTGATACAAAGTGCTCTGGTTCGTGTGAAGTACCTTTTATGAAAAGCCATTAATGGGATAAACTGTAGGTTGAGCCCCTTGTTAGGCCACATACAGTGTACTCAACAGAGACATACCAAGTATCACCTCCAGACCGCATTTGCCTCTTAATAGCAAGTGCCTCTAAATGTGGCTTACTGGAAGACAAGCCCATCAGCAGCTCTCAGCTACGTTTGGTAGTGGAATTGAGTTAGGCAACGTGGAGGGTGATCATCACGATTATGGAGTCAGGGTGAGAACGGGTGTGACGCCTAGTTCCCTTGAGTCACGAGTGCTACTGAAAAATCCTGACCAATACTGGCTCCAGCATCCATCGGAAACAAATAGATTTGTTTCAGCAGCTCAAGTGAAATTAAGGTTGGGATGCAAATATTAGCTTTGCACATGAATCACAGAATTATTATGGGTCAGAAGGAGGCCGTTCGACCCATTGTGCACACTGCTGTTCTATTACCTATGGCCAATCTCCTGTCTTTCTGCACATCGCTACTTGCACATGCTATTTCTATGTCATAAATCATCACCAGTACCCTCCTGAGTACCTGATGATCCCCACACAGTGTGACACTGCATGGAAATAGACCCTTCAGTTTAATCAGTCCATGCTGAACATAATCCCAAACAAAACTAATCCCACCTGCCTGGTCCTGGCCCATATCCCTCTAAACCTTTCCTATTCATGTATCTGTTCCAAATGTAAATGTTGCAATTATACCCACATCCTCATCCAGTTCATTCCACAATGAGCCATCTCTTTATAAAATAAATTTGCCCCTCATGTCTTTGTTAAGACCTTAAAAGTGCATCGCCAAGTCTTGAAATCCTCCCTCTTAGGGAAAAGACAACTATCGTTAACTCTATCTATGCCCCTCATTTATAAACTTCTATCAGGTCACCTCTCAACCTCTAATGCTCCAGTGAAAGAGGTCCCAGTCTATCCAACATTTCTTTATAACTCAAATCTTCCATACCTCAGCAAGGGCTGGTGAAGGGCTCTTGCCTGAAACATCGATTCTCCTGCTCCTTGGATGCTGCTGGACCTGCTGTGCTTTTCCACACTCTCAACTCTGATCTCCAGCATCTGCAGTCCTCACTTTCTCTGAGCTGATACGCCAGCAACATCCTGCTACATCTCTCTTCTGAACTCTCTCCAGCTTAATAATATCCTTCCTATAACTGGGTGACGAGACCTGGACACAATATTCCTGAAGAGGCCTCACCAACATCCTGTATAATCTCAATACGACTTCCCAATAAACAATGATGTACCTGAAGCCCTAGGTCTCTCTGTTTTACAACACTACCCAACTCCCTGCCATTAATTGTGTAAACCTTACCCTTGTTGTCGAACCAAATGCAAAAATATTTCTTAAAAACACCTCTGTTGGGCAACAGAACAGTCTATGTTATGCATCAACTGGGGCCACCTAACGATAACTCTCACACCCAAATCACTCATTCGCTGCCCATCCATCCATCACTTTAAGCGTTCACTTCCTTCACCACGGCACCCAACAGCAACAATGCTCACATATACTGTACTGACTGAAGTGGTTTAAGAAGTTGCTTATCACCCCCACCATTAGGGCAGACTAGGGCTAGGAAGTAAACGCTAGTGATGTCCACTAGCATTTGAGGTGCAGTGGAGGGAGAGGACATACTACATTTAATGGGTTTGTCAGTGAACTCTGAAAATGATTTGGCTATCAATTGTTAATGGATAATTAGCAAAGCCAATAGGTGGCATGGATGCAGGTATAAAACGTATAAGTGTCTCTGGTTTGTTTTGCTTAGTACTGTGCTGCATGAGTGGATGAAGTACAGTGCACTGAATGGAATAACAATTGTCTCGTGACCAATTCTGCAGGTTGCACTCAGTGAATACATACAGGTTGTGTCTCATACATTCTGATTTCCCATGAGCCATTTGTACGCTGTAATTCTGCAGAGTTAAACCTTGTCCTCAATGTAACTTTGGTGGAAGACTGGGTCAAAACCCCAGAGAAAAGATGCAGGCAATTGTTTTCAGTTGACTGTGGTATTGTTTCAGGGCATCCACTAATCTTTGACAGATGGAGTTCATTATGCGGAAATGCAATTTAATTCAATATGGACTTAGGAAAGATAAAAGTGAGTGTTTTCTCAATGATGAGAAGTCAAACTGTAAAGAAACAGTATGAGTTAGGCTTCCTTCTTCAAAGGCTAATAACCAGGTGTAAACATTATGGAAAAGCTAATGATTGTTTGTTTTTAGAACAAAGAGAGTGGAATCAAAGAGGGTGGAAGTCCTGTTGCAGTTTGTCCAAAGTTTTCATTAGACCCCATTTAGAAAACCGTGCGCATTTTGGGCAACGTCAAAACATAATTTCCCCTCAGTGGATGTGGTGGTGTAGATTAACCAGAACGTGACCGGGCCTAATCTCTGAAATGAAATGTCACCCTGTGAGGAACGGTTGAGCATGTTGGGTCTCGACAGTTCGAAGAAAGCAAAGTGTTCTAATTGAAATGTACAGATCTCAACAGTCGTAGAGGTATATAGGTATTTCTTCCATAACCCCTGAATTGTGTTCCAGTGTAACCTTGCTCAATAGAAAATCGCTGAATAGAAATAACGGAGCCGATGGGAAAAGTGGGGTTAGGGGCTGACCAACAAAAAAAAATCACTCATGATCGCTCAAAAATCACCCAAAATTCGAACACAAAGTACAGCACAGCCTGAATGAAGGTTGAAAACGTATTTATTAACGAAACAAAAGTAAATTTAACACACCACATTTAAAAGCTGCTCTCTGGACAGTAGCTCTCACAGAAAGCTGCTCTCTCGGCAGCTGACATCACAGAACAGCATGAAGACCAGCACTGACACCGCGCAGGCACAGGACCATGCGGAGACCTTGGCGTGGACTCGGTGCATGTGCAGAATGGCACAAAGAGCAGCATCGACGTCTCACACGCGCAGAACATCAGCTCCTGTGCAGAATGGCATGGAGATTTCAGCAAGCACATTGGCACATGCACAGAATGAAGTGCACAAACCGATCCCCTGCTGGAATCGCACTATTGCTAATAGAGGTGAGCGTTCTCCAAAATACCGTTCCCTAGTTCTTCAGCAACATGCTGTTGAAACGCATGTTATCCCAGAAGTATCTGTACAGGATGGGTACAGGCCCTTTGGCCCAACTTGTCCATGCCGACCTGGTTTCCTAAACTGAACTAATGTTTGCTGTGTGTGACCAATTCCCCTCTAAACATTTCCTCTCCATGCACCTGTCCAAATGTCTTTTAAATGTTGCAATTGTGCCACCTCTACCACTCCCTCTGGCAGCTTGTTCCATCAACCCTCCACCCTCTGTGTTAAAAAGTTGCCTGTTTTAACTCTTTCCCCTCTCACCTGAAACCTGTGTCTCTAGTTTGGACTCCCCTACCCTGTGGAAAAGACCTTGGCCAATCAACTTATCTATACACTTCATGATTTTATAAACCTTGCAAAGTTCACCACTCAGCTTCCTAGACTCCAGGGTAAAAAGTTGCTGCCTATCCAACCTCTCTCTATAACTCAAATCTTTCAGTTTTGGTAACACCCTGATAAATTTTCTTTGCACCCTTCCTTGTTTAATAACATCCTTCCTATAGCAGGTGAACAGAATTGTATGCAGTAATCAAAATGTGGCCTTACTAATGTATTGTACAGCTATAGCATTGTCCTGCCCTGGTTTGCCTTACCTAAGTGCAAGATCTTGCATTTATCTGCATTAAACTCCATCCGCCATTCCTCAGCCCACTGGCACAGTTGAGCAAGGTCCCATTGTATTCTTTGATAATCTTCTTCACTGTCCACTATGCCACCAATTTCGATATCATCCACAAACTTACTAACCATGCCTCCTGTATTTTTATCCAAATCATTTATATAAATGATGAACAACAATGGACCCAGCTCCCTTCCTTGTAGCACACTATTGATCACAGGCCTCCAGTCTGAACAACAACCCTCTACCACTACACTCTGCATCATCGCGTCAAATTTATATCCAATTAGTTAGCTCTTCCTGGATCCTATGTGATCTAACTTTACTAACCAGTCTACCATGCACTACTTTGTTGAAGGCCTTGTTAAAGTCCATGTAGACAACATCTGCTGCTCTGCCCTTATCTATCTTCTTGATCACTTTTTCAAAAAACTCAATTAAACTTGAGAGACATAATTTCCCATGCACAAAGCCATGCTGACTATACCTAATCAGTCCTTGCCTTTCCAAATACATGTTGAACCTATCTCTTAGAATCCCCTCCAAAACTTTACCTTTCACTGACATTCTGCTCACAGGTCTGTAGTTCCCTGGCTTTTTCTTGCAGCCTTTCTTAAATAATGGCACAACATTAGCCATCTTCCAATCTCCTGGCATTTTACTGTGGCTGTTGATACAAATATCTGTGCTTAGGATCCCGTAATTGCTTCCCTTGCTTCCCACAATGTCCTTGGATGCACTTGATCAAGTCCCAGAGTATTATCTACCTTTATGCTTTTTAAGACTTGCAGCACCTCCTCTCCCATAATGTGGACTGTTTTCAAGACATCAGTATTTACTTCCCCAAGTTCCTTATCTTCCATGCTTTTCTCCCCTAATGAGAAATATTTATTCAGGATCTCATCCATTTCCTGTGATTCCATGCATAGGTGACCTCATTGATCTTTAAGGAGCTCTATTCTCTCAGTTGTTACTCTTTTGCCCTTAATATACTTGTAGAATGTCTTTGCATTCTCCTTTACCTTATCTGCCAAAGCTTTTTCATGTTCCCTTTTTACCCTGCTGATTTCCCTCAGAGAAAATATTTTCCCTTATTGAGGAATCTAGAAAGGGACAGCACAATTTCACAGTAGGGATCTCTAATTTAAGTTGAAAAAGAGAGTGGAATTTCCTCTGTCAGAGAGAGATTGAATTTGGAATTCTCTTCAATGGAAGAGAAGCTGGGTCAAATGAAATATTCTTGCTGCTCATTAAATGAAAAGGACAGGCTTAGCTGTCTCCCAAACATGAGATTTAGAGATGATGCATTTGAGATTTTTTAAAGGCGTGATCAGTTTTTGAAAGTGTGACTGAGAAAGTAAATGAGGGCAATATGGTAGGCATTGTCTACGTGGACCTTAGCAAGGCCTTTGATAAGGTATCACATGGTAGTTGTTGAGTAAAGTTAAATCTCATGGCATCCAGCAAGAGCTAGCCAATTGGATTCAAATTGGCTTGATGGTAGAATACAGAGGGTAATGGTGGAGGGTTGTTGTTCAGACTGGAGGACTGTAACCAGTGGTGTGCCATCGGGATCAATGCTGAGCCCAATGTTATTCATCATTTATATAAATGATTTGGCTGATAATCTGGGAGATATGGTTTGTAAATGTGAGGATGACGCCAAAGTTGGTGGAACAGTGGACACTTCGATCCTAGCCTCGGGTGACTGCCTGTGTGGAGTTTGCACATTCACCTCGTGCCTGTGTGGGTTTCCTCCGGGTGCTCCAGTTTCCTCCCACATTCCAAAGATGTGCAGGTTAGGTTGATTATCCATGCTGAATTACCCAGAGCATCCAAGAATGTGGAGGCTAGGTGTGTTAGCCGTGGGAAATGCAGGGTTGTAGGGATAGAGTGGCAGAGGTGGGTATGGCTGGGATGCTTTTTGGTGTGGACTTGATGGGCTGAATGGCCTCCTTCAACAGTAGGGGTTCTATGATTCTGTGGATATTTTTAATTCAATCATCCTTATGTCTAACTTTGTCAGAGTCATTTCGTGTTTAAGAATAGCCAGCCATTTTTTACATATGAAGCTGGTAAAGTTTTTAATTGCAGTAAGAGATGCCCTGCTTTCCATGGTAACAATCCTCATTGATAAACTTGACAGTGAAATCAATACAATGGTGTGAAGTTGAATTACCTATCCCACCACGTATTTCAGTAAAAATACTTGGGAAGATTGAGAGCTCCAGAGTAAGTGAATTTTTAATGAAATGATAGGTGAGAATTATTACCAAACAACCCCCCTGTTCTGACAATAATATTTCATGTGTAGAATCTAATTCTTTCAGGAGTTAATTTATGCTGGAGATTTAAAAAATACAAGAGCAACCTTTCTTGAAACTGAGTTGTTTTCTATTTTTCTTTTAATCTCACCTGTCTTTTCCAATATTTATCTTTCTTTCTATATGTGATATAAATTTAATTCATAACTCCTGCGGCCAGGTTAGGGTTTGGCTTGGACAATGGTGCAAAGTGCCTAATAATGTCAGGTGCCCATTATACACAGTACCAGACATTTAATTAAAATGCAATTAAATGTTTACATTTTACTAACTGCAATGGAACTAAATACCAATTGTTGCATATAACATGCAGCTGCTAACAAACCAGCACAGTATAGCACAGTCTGAGATAAATTTCTATCTCTATCTGTCTCAGTAAAGGTTCTTCAATTTTATTGAAGATTTCCTTGCCCTTCTCACATCGTCTACAGATTCCCTGTAGAGGGTGCCACACAAGTCCAGACATCAGATTAATTGGGTTTTCACTCAAAGGTCCTCAAACTTTGTGGGCAGCTGTCAGCATAGTGAACATTGAGTGCCGTTCCTTCGTCGCTGACCACAAAATCTGGGCAGCAGTTTCACACATTTGATGGTTTGTGGTTATGCTGACATTCAAAACTGGGAAACATCACCTTTCTGAATGCTGTTGAGCAAATATGATAGCGGTGAATCTTCAGTCTCGTGGGTCAGAAACTAATGTGGCACTATCACAGCGAAAGCATTTAAATTATTTATTGATTTTAATGTTAAATGGTGAGGTTAGCACTACAACAATTCTGCAAGTCCATATAAAATTGGATTCTAGTTGATGAGCTTGCTGTGTAATAATCTGATAGCTGCAGAGGAAAGTGCTAATTCCACTATAAATGAATGTAGTATTCTTCAGAATTGTCTGAATTAAATCTGGTTGTCAAAATAATTATGGAGGAATCCTGTTCTGTTCTGAGAATTGAACTGCCGTTTATGATTAGAAATACCTGCTTTGTGTCCTCAAGTAATCAGGTATTTTGAGCTTGATATTTCTTGATTCTGACTAACAAACTAAGCTCTTGGTTTTGGCAGGATACTATTCCATTACCTAGCTATAGTAAAAGACATGGTTATAAATTATTTTAAGATCCATAAATAAGGACATGAATATATGCATGTGTGAATGCACCTCACTGCCTTAGGTACCTGGTAACAAATAGACTCTTGTAAGATGGTTTATAGAATTGTCTAAGCTTCTGAGGTAATGTCAATTTGAAAAGGCATGAGCTCATTGTTGAAGGTCGAGGCAAATCTCTGAAAAGATTCACAATGAAGAAGGAGTGTAGGAATTTTAACATGGCTATGTCTGCAAGTAAATTGAAGATGTGAACAAATGGGCTAACAAAATAAGGGTTCGTATTGTGATGTCAAGGTTTCTGTTGGACAAAATTTATTGCCTATTTTCAGCATTTTTTTGTAGCAGTCTGTCTTTGAAAGACAAGTTGGGTCTTGTACTGCCTAACATGGTAGCGAGTACGATGTGCAGCTGAGAACATTAAAGTCAGTGCTATGGAAACAATTCGCTTTGGAATTTCAACCTATATTAAGTTTCAAAGCTGGAGAGAATCTGTTTCAGTTTGAATCTCGTCTCATTGGTGACATGGCTAATTCAATTAGCACAGCAAATTATAGGTTCAGTAATCAATTTGATCCATTCCCTTTATGATATATAAGCAGCTGTAAGCCTCTAAAAGCTTGGATCAAGTATTCATCTCAATAAATAACCCTTATTTATTATGATATGTCATACATTTAGTGGAAAAGGGTGTTAATGTTTGTTTGTCAGCCAACCAGTCACTGGGTGTAGCTCGATGAACTGTTCATTTGCTGAAGTGAAACCATACTGTTTCACACACACACACACACGCACACACACACACACGACGGTTTGTGGTTATGGCACTACTCAAGACAGTTTTCAATGGAAAGCCACATTCATGGTGGTCTACAAAGCCATCAGTAGTGCTAGACATTAGTTTACATGCCACTTTGTGGCTTGGTGATTTATAGTGCTGTTGACATAGAGTTACGTACTTTTAATTTAACCCTTTCATCAGCACATTTGGCTGCAGTTTTAATGACTGCATCACAAATTTGGTTGTAGCTTTTCTTTTAGTATAACTATTTATCATGTTCAAAACTTTTATTTGACATACTCCTCTTTCTTAAACTACCATGTTCAATACTTAGCAAAGTATTGATTTAAATATTTTAAATTTGTGAAATACTGGAATTTATACATTATGTTGCCAAATATATGCGACAAGAAAGGATTATCTTTTATTTAGGGGTAGCACGGTGGCTCAGTGGTTAGCATTGCTGCCTCACAATGTCAGGCACCCAGGTTCGATTCCAACTTTGGGCAACTGTGTGGAGTTTGCACGTTCTCCCCATGTCTGTGTTGGTTTCCTCCCACAGTCCAAAGATGTGCAGGTTAAATGGATTGGCTATGCTGAATTGCCCATAGTAACTAGGGGTGTGCAGGCTTGGCGAATTAGCTCTGGGAAATACAGGGTGACAGGAATAGGGGAGTGGGTCTGGGGTGGGATGCTCTTCAGAAGGCCAATATGGACTTGATGGGCCAATGGCCTGTTTCCAATCTGCAGGGATTCTAAGAAAACCTAAGAGTTGAGCCTCCTCATCCCAGGTCTGGCATGAGTAATGGAGAAAGTTAGAACTATACTGTGAGAATGAAAAAAAATCAGCTTCTTGACGTTGAGAGAAATAATTTTGAATTTTCCATTCAAGCCATAAATGGTGACTTCACAATCTCGACATTGAATGGCAATGATCTTATTTATCTGTGTTTATATCTCATTAAAACCCTAACTCAGATCACTTGTGTATCCCTTCCAGCTTTCGTCTCCTTCACTAACAAAGTAGACAGAGCAAGTTCCCGACAAGTAAATGCGAAAAGGTACCTGATGGCTGCAGTGCACCCAATACTTGTTATATTCATCATTCAGTTGTTTCTTTAGAAAAATGTCTTGAGATTTGCCATAGCCACCATTCTCCTCAAAGATTCAGCTGCATGAATCAACCAATCACCAGCCTCAGCACATCATCATGCTTACTCCCAGACCAACTCAGACAACACTACAGCCTTCAGCACTTCACTCTGCAGTACAGGAAAATCTTGGGCATTCATGCTTCGGCCAAATTGTTTTGCACACACAGACCCAAACATGGGGTGGCACGGTGGCTCAGTAGTCAGCACTGCTGCCTCACAGCATCAGGGACCCTGGTTCAATTCCAGCCTCGGGTGACTGTGTCTGTGTGGAGTTTGCACATTCTCCCTGTGTTTGCGTGGGTATCCTCTGGGTGCTCTGGTTTCCTCCCACAGTCCAAAGATGTGCAGGTCAGGTTTAATTGGCCATGCTAAATTGCCCGCAGTGTTAGGTGCATTAGTCAGAGGGAAATGGGTCTGGGTGGGTTACTCTTCGGAGGGTCGGTGTGGACTGGTTGGGCCAAAGGGCCTGTTTCCACACTGTAGGGAATCTAATCTAAACATGCATGTACACAGGATGCTTTTGTGCTCCCAGGGACACATACATTTTATGGTTCTTATTTGTTTTCTTAGCACTCTCTTACTTTAGCACTTAATTGCAAGTTGCCAACCTCTACCTACTCGTTATTGTTTTCTTAGTGTACTGTCACTAACTTACAGGCTAGGAGAAAGTGAGGACTGCAGATGCTGGAGACCAGAGTTGAAAAATGTGGTGCTGGAAAAACACAGCAGGCCAGGCAGCATCCGAGGAGCAGGAGAATCGAGGTTTCGGGCATACGCCCTTCTTCAGGAAAGAAGAATCCCTTCTTAAAGAAGGGCTGATGCCCGAAACGTCAATTCTCCTGCTCCTCGGGTGCTGCCTGGCCTGCTGTGTTTTTCCAGCACCACTAACTTACAGGCTGTCAGCCTCTGTGCCTTATATTACTTTTTAATGCTGAGGGAGAGGCCTGTTGTCTCTGAGAATAAAGAGCACTGGGTAGTCACACAGGAGTGGACAGTGGAGCAATGTCTTACATCAATGTCAGAGATGCAGCATGGGACAACAGTTTACAAGGTAAATACACTATATGTGCTTTGAACAAATGGCGATCTATAAAAGTTAAAGGTTCGTGAGGTTAAGTAAGACTCCAGTCAGTCAAGATGTATTACCACAGTCAGTCAAGGGACGTGTCCTATGCAAATCCAATGTTAGCTAAGGTTAGCAAGGAGCTTAGTCCGAGCAGACTATGGAAATGCATATCCTCGTAGTCCAGGGATTGGGTTATGGTCTGACACGAAGGTCAAGGGCCAGCACTCTGACGATTATAGGCAGGACAAGACAGACAGTGACATGTTCTGAATGAGTGAGTAGAGTGCAGAGGGCAGGAAAGGTTAGTCGTTTTGGAGGATGAGATGGGTAACACCATGCAATAACGAGCATTTTAGACCATGAGTCATGGTGAGAGAAGAGTGAAGTGGCAGAGATAGAGTGAAAATGAGGTCGCAGAGAGAAATGGCGGCGCTGATCCTTGAAAAATGCAAGAGGAGCTTCTTTCTACACTGCTAGGACTTCCTTCTTACCCAGGACACAGCACTGAACCACACTGTGATTTGTGCCCAGGTTGGCTGTGGCTGGTGATGTGGCCCTCCCTTCCAATGCCCCATTCACTAATGCCTCCGGATACACGGCAGCAATGCAGGACAGAGCATATCTATCCTCTGGTCCACGTGTTCATTAATAACAATGCAGCCCGACGGTGTGAGGGCCGGTTCCTGTCTTGTAGCATCTGAAGTGGTGTGCAACTCAATGTTAAATATGGTGACAGTGAGAGGAAACTTAGAAGGTCCTGGCAGCAGTGGAGCCCTTCTGTTTTCACTGACGTGACTCACTAAAAAAAGGCACCAAAGAGCCTGGCTGCAAAATTACTGAGTGAAGAGTGAAAGATTGAGGGAAAATAAATCACTCTGAGTCATGGTGGAAGGGGTACCATGAATCTCAGTTGACAAAATATTAGAAAAGGGGAAAATTCCATCCTTAAGTTTCTGCAACAACACTGAACAAGTGACCAATTTTGTAAAGTAAGGACTGCTCAGTTGGCGACGAGGCTATATGAAGATACCATGTAAATTCAAAGAACAAATGTCTCTTATTTTACGTTGTAACTTGGTTGATTGAGAATTTGATTTCCCGGCAGAAGGGAACTTTGTGTTCAATTTCCAGATTAATGTGGTCAAATGGTTCCTTGGGTTATCTGTGCCAATGTAACAGTCCCTATTATTATTCTTGGGTTTATTTATACCTATGTTTATTCATCGAATCCCGACAATGTGGAAGCAGGCCGTTTGGTTCATCAAGCCCACACCAATCTTCCGAAGAATATCCCACCTAAACCCACATTCCCCCCTCCCCCCCACCCACCCCTTCTCTATCCCTGTGACCCTGTAAATCCCATGGCTAATCCACTTAACCTGCACGTGCCTGGACGTAATGGGCACTTTAGCACGGCCAGTCCCAACCTAACACACATCTTTGGACTGTGGGAGGAAACTAACCCACCTGGAGGCGTGTGCAGAACCACACAGATACAGGAAGTATGTGCAAACTCAACACAGGTAATCGCCCCAACGGTAGAATTGAACCTGGGTAGGCAGTAGTGCTAACCATTCCCCATATTATTAACTTATGTGTATACTTTTGAATAGTACAAGAAAAGGTAACAAGTGGTAATTAAACTACCTACACATACCTTGGCAACCCAAGCCCAATTAAATTAGTTCTACTTTGCAACATTTTTTTCTGTGTTTTTAAGTCAGTGATAACTTACATGTAGGAACAAATGACATATTTGAGTGAACACATGTTTTCTGGTCTGCCTTGCTCAGCTTGTTGCTGACGCACAAGGAGATGACAAGCAACCAACTGAACTTCCACCAAATGATTAATAGCTCAGTTCATAAAACACTCGACTGACTCTAATGGGCAATGATGAATTCTAATTTTTGGATGAGGGCTGTCATTTCTCAGCCACAAAGTGAGTTCCAGGAAGATGTGAATGGCCTCACAGTGCCTGTGTTATGCTGACTGCCATCTGCACCATTGATATGCACTTAATGCAAAAGATATCATTCAAACTGTGCAATTTTTAAAATAATAGTGCCAAGGAGAGGGAGTGACTGCAGTGGGAGCAGTTTTCAACAGCTGGATGTTTCTTTTTTTGGGGGGAGCAACATGGTAACTGAATGGATAACACTGCTGCCTCACAGCAGCACAGGTTCGGGTTCGATTCTGCCCTCAGGTGACTGTGTGGATGTGGTTTCTCCAGGTGCTCTGGTTTCCTCCCATAATCCATAGTTGTACAGGCTAGGTAGACTGGTAATTGCCCGTAGTGTCCAGGCTAAGTGAAGTAGCCTTGGGAGATGCATGGTTACCAGGAGAGGGTAGAGGGGTGGGTCTGGGTGAGATGCTCTTCAGAGGGTTGAATGGCCTGCCTCCACTCTGTAGCAATCCTATGATCCTCATTTGAAAAATTGTCTATCAGTGGACAATAAGTTGATCCAGACAATGTGCAAATGTGTGACCATTTGCCAACCTGATCAAATTTGCAAACAAGCCTTTAATCGAAATCCCCAGACCTAAAACAAGTAGAGTCTTTTTAAAGAAAGAAGTTTAGATCCTACACCTGATCTGAATTCGTCAGAAGTCACACGACACCAGGTTATAGTTCAACAGGTTTATTTGGAAGAACAAGCTTTCGGAGCGCTGCTCCTTCATCAAGTGAAGTGGAGGATAGTGCAGAGGCACAGAACTTAAGGGCGGAGAGACCATTGCAAGATAATTCTGGTTAATTAAGAGTCTCTAAAAGATAGAACAGATGGTGTGAGTGGAGGCTGAATAACAAGCCTTTGCACGTGATTAAAAGTGTCAAAACGTGTGCATAAAATGTCAACAGCCAGTGAAGGGATGACCTATGATCTGATTAATTGAGTCAGAACGATAATTACAAAAAAATCACAAATAAGGTGATGCAGGAGGCAAACCAATTGTCTGGAATAACATGACGGGTATAAAAGTCACATGACGAAAGTCCATCCAAAGTAAGGAGTAATCCAAAACTGTGCAAACTAATTAAGATGGAGAGATTATAACAAGTTTTCGAGGTGATGGTGTCAAAACAGGACAGTAAGGAAGATTTTACAAACACAGAACAGTGCAGTGGGGTTACCTGTAGAGCGACACAAACTCAAGATCACAATTAAGGCCATTTTCATGGGATACTGAGCTTGGTGATCAGTTTCTGCTCAGTGATTCCGTGTTGTTGTGTATCACAAAGGCTGCCTTGGAGGCTGAATGTCCTTGCCTGCTGAAGTGTTCCCCAACTGGGAGGGAATAATCCTGTCTGGCGATTGTTGCGCGGTGTCCATTAATCCATTGTCACAGTGTCCACATGGTCTTGTTGATAGACGATGTCTCGGAGCATCCTTTCCTGCAGCGTATGAGGTAGATAAAATTTGCCACGTCACATGAGTACTTCAGGGCAACAAATGCTGGAGATCATAGCTGATCAGATGGTTTTACACTGGCCCCCTCTCAGGACTCTTTTTTCTGATAGTTGTTTTTTTTGATAACTGCTACAGTGCCACTTCAAGCTCCCTTCAGGATCTTGAAAACTCCATTCATTTTTCCTCTAATTTCCATCCCTCTACAACTTTCATTTCATCCATTTCTGACTCTTCCCTACCTTTCCTTGATCTCTCGTCTCTACTTCAGGGAATAAAGTGTCCACTGCCATCTACTAAAATGCCATGGACTCCCATAACTACCTTCACTACAACTTGGCACACCCCATGGCCTGCAAGGACTCCATCCCATTCTCCCAGTTCCAAACACATTTTCCCCTCACTCCCCCTCTCTGTATTTCGCAGGGATCGTTTCCTCTGGGACACCCTAGTCCCATTCAGCAATCACCAACACCACCCCCCTAAACCCCACCCCTCCATTGGCACCTCCTCATGTACCTGCAGAAGGCTCAACACCTGCCCCATTCACCTCCACCTTGCTCCCCATCCAAGGGCCGAAACAGGGCTTTCCAGGTGAAGCAGCATTTCGCCTCTACCTCTTCCAATCTCGTGTGTTGTATTCGCTGTACCCAATGTGGCCTACTCTACATGAGAGAGATCAAATGCAGACTGGGTGCCCGCTTTGCAGAACACCACTGTAACTGGTCACTTCACACAGCGTCCTGCTGTCGTGCCCACCTGTCTGTCCTCAGCATGCTGCAGTGTTCCAGTGAAACACAGCTCAAACTGGAGGGACAACACCTCATCTTCAAACTGGGCACTTTACAGCTTTCTGGACTTAATGTTGAGCCCAACGTTTTTAAATTGTGACCATTTCTTCCTTTTCTTTTAGCTTGTTATCATGTCATCCCATGCCCCATCCTTGCCAGTCTGGCAGGAGGCAAACCATTGTCCTGCTATTCTCATTTGCTAGTCACCTAGGCTGAACTATCTTTTATTCACCGGCATCCACTACCCCCACCCCCCCCCCCCGTCACCACCTCCACCCCCACCTACCCAAACCTATGGCATAAATGCTGTCCCCTCCACATCTTACTTCAGATCTGGTGAAGAGTCATGTAGATCCAAAGCATTAGCTTGCTCTCTCCATGGAAAGCTGCTTGACCTGCTGTGACCCTCAGTATTTCTTGTCTTCAGTACAGATTCCAGCATCTGCAATAATTTGTTCTCATGCGAGTACCTACCATGTACGTGGTGGGCGGTGTACCCATGTGTGATGGGAGTATCCGCATCGATGACCTGGCTGTGGCGGGGTTGCGTGGTGTTGTGGTTGCTGGCTGGGTAGTTTGCTATGAATGATGGGCTGTTTAAAGTTTGGCAGTTGTTTGAAGGCGACAAGTGGAGGCATAGGGATGGCCCTGGCAGAATGTCTATTGTCATCCAGGGTACGCTGAAGGCTGTGAATAACAAGGTGTAGTTCCTCCGCTTTGGGGAAGCACTGAAGGGTAATCAATCAGTCATACCCCATGACTATCTCCTGAGGAGGCCATTACGGTTTTTCGTGATGGCATGTTGGATGAGTTGAACATCATATCCTGATCTTATGAGAATGTCTTTCAGCCTCTGTAGGTGTCTGTCACCTTCCTCTTCATCTGAGCAGATCCTGTGTGTGTATTCAGGGGTTGATCGTAGGGGATGGTTTCGTTAATATGTTTACGATGGAAGTTAGAGAAGTGAAGCATTATGTGGTTATTCGTTGGCTTGCAGTAGAGTTGAATCCTGAGGTGTCCGTCCAGTCAGGGAACACTTCAGCTGTCAAGGACGTTCAGCCTCCAATCTTCGGGTAAGCGTCCTCCAAGGTGGCCTTCAAGATAGACACATCGAATACTACAGCGCAGTACAGGCCCTTCGGCCCTCAATGTTGCACTGACCTGTGAAACCAATCTGAAGCCCAGCTAACCTATTCTATTCCATTTTCATCCATATGTCTGTCCAGCGACCATTTAAATGCCCTTAAAATTAAATGTCAACAGCAATGCAGAATTCTGAGCAGAAACTGGTGGCGTAATTCTATACTCATGAAGACAACCTCAACTGTGATCCTGGGTTCATGTTGCACTACAGGTAACCCCACCACACTGCTCTGAAGCTGTAAAATCTTCCTTACTGTCCTGTTTCGACACCAGCAACTTGATAACCTGTTATGATCTCTCCACCTTAATTAGTTTGCACAGTTTTGGATTACTTGTAACTTTGGATAGACCCTTGTCATGTGACTTTAACACCTGTCATGTTATTCCAGTCAATTGGTTTGTCTCTTGCATCATCTTATTTTTTAATTTTTTTGTAAGTATTTCTCTGCCTTAATTAAATGGATCATAGGTCGTCTCTTCATTGGCTTCTCAGCTCTTGACACTTCACTCACACTGTTTGGCACTTCTGACCACCTGCAAAGACTTGTTATTCAGCCTTCACCTGCACCACTTGTACTATCTTTTAGACACTCTTAATTACCCGGAATTATCTTGCAGTGATCTCTCCACCTATAAATTCCGTGCCTGTGCACTTCCCTCCACCTCACCTGATGAAGGAAGCTGGTGATTTCAAATCAACCTGTTGGACTATAACTTGGTGTTGTGTGACCTTGACTTTGTCCGTCCCAGTCCATCATGATCTGAATTAGATTAGATTGGATTAGATTACTGACAGAGTGGAAACAGACCCTTCGGCCCAACAATTCTACACCGACCCGCCAAAGTGCAATCGACCCAAACCCATTCCCCTACATTTACCCCTTCACCTCATGCTACGGGCAATTTAGCATGGCCAATTCACCTGACCTGGACTACATGTAGAGCATGTTCCATTTCCACTTTCTGCAGGTTTTGAGCAAGCTAAACCTAATTTCAGTGGATAGGTATGGAAATTGGTAATGTATGTGGTCTGGTCTGCTATACAGCCTGCATTCAATCACTTTGAGAAGTGAAAATCCCACTAATGCATGATTATGAGGAAAAATGTAATAAGTTATCTTGAACATCTAAAAGGAAAAGATGTCAAATGAAGGCTGTGCGACTGTGCTCATTGGTACAGCACAGCGAGGCAAGGAAAGGCAAGGCCAGAGATGCACGAAACAAGCCGATAGGCAATATATGAGGGAGTACGAAGAGAGCAAGCAAATGTCTTTGAGATGCAACCTGCTCCAGTCCGCAAACTGGGTGCCTGTCACTCTGCAAAGTGGCATGGCTGCAGCTTCAATGCTTGTAGCTGGTGCGCCTTCCAATGCAAGTGAGTGCCGCTAGGTGGTAGTGCCAATGCCACGATGGCCAATATGGACTGACAGATGTCAGACACCAACGTCCGTGGAGGAGGCATGTATTCAACTGGTGCTCATGTACCATGCCCTGAGCTATGGTTTGATCACAGGCTTTGGGCAAAATCCTACAGAGGTCTAGGTGAAGTGGCCTACGGTGAGGTGCGTGGCAGAACTGGGGGATAAGTGCGGTGAGGCCCAACTTGACATTGAGAGCAAGTCTCAAAATGTGTGGCATGGAAAAGCACAGCTGGTCAGGCAGCATCTGAGGAGCAGGAGAGTCGACATTTCCAGCATAAGCTGTTCCTGATGAAGGGCTTATGCCTGAAGCATTGACTCTCCTGCTCCTCAGATGCTGCCTGGCTGGCTGTGATTTTCCAGTGCCACCTGTTTTGACTCTGACCTCCAGCATCTGCAGTCCCCATATTTTCCTAATTGACAGCAAGTCTGTCCACCTCTTATGTGTTCCGTAAGCCGTGTGACAAAATTCTCACTGGGCAACAGGGGAGAATGGCAATTGAAAAGGATTAATGTGTGTTAAGCGCCTTGCTAATGGCTCGACTCCCCTCAATAATCTTCAGACATCACTCACCAGACAAGCTGTATGTATGAAACATTAACAAGGAAACCCGAACATGTACCTGGAGGATCCAGCTCACTGCTTGCTCCATGTTACCAGTGATCAAACTGTAGGCCTTGACAAGGTACACAGACACATGCTTCCTCCATGGACATCGGCATCTGACATCTGTCAGCCCATTTTGACCATCATGGCGCTGGCATTGCAGCCCAGAGACACACACTTGCATTGGAAGGCACACCAACAACTAGCGTTGGCGCTACAGCTGGAGCACTTTGCACACACTGGCATGCATCCTACGTACAGGCTGGAGCAGGTTGCATCTCAAAGAAGCGCGCTTGTTCCCGTAATGCTCCCTCACACAGTGCTGGTCTGCCTGTTTGCCTTGCTGTGCTGTGCTGTGCCAGTTTGTACAGTCACACAACCAGGAAGCTAGGCTTACTGCTCAACAGTTTCCAGCCTAGGGGTGCGCATTTGGCTCTACAGAGGTGTTACACGCATCTCACATCTGCACCACATGCTAGCAGCTTATGGAGAAAACACACTGCATGTGCAGAAAGCAGCTCTATTTCCACCTCTGATGGTAGCCAACTCTTTGGCAGCTATACCTTTGCGCACAACGAGAGCTGAACGTTATTGTCCAGGAGAGCATCAGTTCTCTGCAGCAAACAAAGCTCCAACGTACATATTGTTCCCCTGATTGTAAGTAATGCTGTCAGCCCTGTACACAGACCTCGACCTATGAAACCTCTTCTGTGGCCAGGAATTGCTGCCAGATAGTGCAACAATGTGCTGAGTACCTGGACAGAGAGACATGAAAGCAGATCCGTGAAAACTACAGTTAGCAGCAATTATGCAGATTTTGAAAAACAAGATAGCCTTCTCCACCTGTGTTCTTAATGCATTTTCTCCTTTCTCTGCTCTCACTGCAGCCAAAGGCAGCACAGTGGCTCAGTGGTTAGCACTGCTGCCTCACAGCGCCAGGGACCCAGGTTCGATTCCAGCCTTGGGTGACTGTCTGTGTGGAGTTTGCACATTCTCCCTGTGTCTGCATGGGTTTTCTCTGGGTGCTCCGGTTTCCTCCCACAGTCCAAAGATGTGCAGGTTAGGTGAATTGGCCATGCTAGATTGCCCATAGTGTTAGGTGCATTAGTCAGAGGGAAATGGGTCTTGGGTGGGTTACTCTTCAGAGGGTCGGTGTGGACTCGTTGGGCCGAAGGACCTGTTTCCACACTGTAGGGAATCTAATCTAAAGTGCACTCCCTCGTTCTGCAGTTGGTGTGGAGGGAGACTGCTCTGATGTGGACGTCATTGGCCCCAGAGGCAAGTTGACTTTTCTCAGCTTCAATATCAACTTGGCAGGGCAAGCAAGGGGCAGAGGTGGAGAGCTTGGCTACCTCTGGAGTGTCCTGCCTGGAAACTGCTGAGAAACATGGATGGGGTTGATCTTCTGGCCAGTGCCACCAGTTTCCTTGGAAACAGGAGGAAATGGGTCTAGCGTCAATGCTCCCCATAACTCTGTGGCCATGCCTTTGGTACTGAGGACAAATGAGTGGGGCGGTGGAGTGCAGGTCTGTGTGCCTATCCGGCACCCCTTGAGGATTTGCTATACTCCTAAAGCCTCTGGGCTATGAGGGCCACCGCTTGCCACATACCTGCCTATTGCTCCTCTTTCCTTCCTGTGCATGTGGATAGAAGTCTCTGATTGCTGACCCCACAGGGTCCTCTCCTACCTGAGCCTGGTCTCAGCACTTCTTTCAGGACCAACGGTCTGGACATTTGTTACTGGACCAACTGCCCAAGCTGCCACGATGAGCACTCATCAGACTGTGCTCCCACATTCTCTAAGGCTAACGTTCCACCAAGGGGCCAGTACCCGGGTTGGTTTGGGGTGAGAGATGCAATCCTGCCAATGCAGGAGCCAGGCTTTTCTCTGCAGAAGCAATGAAGTGACTGGAGGAATCTGCAAGGCAGCAGAGAGAGAGGCATATGGCTAATAAATGAGAAGTGGCATGCAATATTTGAAACAGACAGTGGGGTGACTGTGAGAATTTCAGTGGGAAGAGAGTGGGACCAACACATCTGCTCATTCAGGATGCTGCCTGGACTGGAGGGCATGTCTTACAAGGAGAGGTTGACTAAGCTCAGACTTTTCTCTCTGGAGAGAAGGAGGAAGAGAGGTGACCTGATCGAGGTATGCAAAGTAATGAGAGACATAGATAGAGTTGATAGGCAGAGACTTTTCCCCAGGGCAGAATTGACTAGCACGAGGGGTCATAGTTTTAAGATATTAGGAGGAAAGTATAGAGGAGACATTCTTGACGCAGAGAGTTGTGAATGCATGGAATGAATTGCCAGCGGTGGTGGTGGAAGCAGAGTCATTAGGGACATTGAAGCTACTGCCGGACATGCACATGGGCAGCAGTGAAGTGCAGGGTGAGTAGGTTAGGTTTTTTATTTTACATTAGGATTAATCCTCAGTGCAACATCGTGGGCCGAAGGGCCTGTTCTGTGCTGTACTTTTCTATGTTCTATATTCTATCGGGCAGGACCTGTATAGTTCTGCATTCCTGAAGTAGTCCTAGACTTTTTCTGTCAAGTCAAAGGTTCTGTCTCCACAGGGGGATAAGGAGCTCGATGTTGGGCACACCTCCACCCATACAGACTCTCTCTGGCCTGTCATTGGCTGCATTCTCCTGTAATGAGAAAAGACAAGAGGGAAATGCATGAGATGCAAATGAGTAGCATAGGTGATACTACCGGCGTATGTGGTGGAAAGGTGGTGAGCTTGACTGTGGAGGCAAAACAAAGTGCATGCAGGGATGGGAGGTTGAAGTGGAAGAATGAGGGAGGGAAGGGTTTTTCAGGCAGTAGTGACAGCAGCATAACTTGGTGGGAATTGGGTGCAATGCCAGAGTTAGAGTGCATCTGAGGCAGCTGAGACAAATGTAGCCTTTACCTTGGCAGAGCAGCGAAGGCCATTGGTCATGTCACGCCACGTCTGGCCATTCCTCTGAATGCTGGAGATGGCACTAATCCATGCAATGACATTAGATCAGGCTAGCAGGTTGTGCTGGCGCAATGTCCTCCAGCTGTCCTCTGAGAAGGGCAATGACCCTTCTCTACACTATTCCATCCTCCAGGATTTCCAGGTTCCTGTCAGTGAATCGTGGTGCCATCATTTCCTTCTGTGACCTCTTGTGGACACATCATTCAATAAGTAGGACAGCTTAAAAACACCCGTATTTATTAGGGTACACTGTGGTGTCTCGGGTGCATAGGGTGCCAATTTTATGTTGGATATCTGCTCCATGGTGAGTTATTCCCACAAAAGCATGTGGTAATCTGACGGAAATTGGATGTGGGAGATGCCATAGGATGGGGTAAGTAGTTAGTGAAGTGCGTCGAGATTTTCCTGCTCACACTTAGCCAAAAAAGCTGCCAGTTTCATCAGTGCTTACAGCCAGTCCCAGTCAACCCAGTGTAGAGGGAGCAAACACACTTTCAAACTCACCATACATCTCTTTTTGAGCCAGGCATTTTTAAGCACTTATAAAATGTGATGAATATCCCATACCATTTTGCAAATGTATCCTTTGAACCAATGAACTAAAAATGTGAAAATTTGGGACAGGACTTTCAATGTGAAGGAAGAAAAACTCATGCCTGGATAATTTCCAGTTCTTGATCCTGTGTGTCATCTACCTCACTGACATGACCTTACTTTTATGTTGAAAGACCCAGAGGTGAACTATGTTTGGCACTGGGAGCAGAGGCTGATTCTGGAGGACAAATAGGATAGGATTTGACAGAATGGGGCAGGCAAAACACCAGGCCACTTAAGGCCAAAAGGTCAGTCATGACATTCTAACTCTGCTCTGCTCTGACAATGGCAACTTAGTGCTACTGTCAGTTAGAATTTCCCTTTCTTTCCAAAGCTCTATATCAATTGCAACCATTAGACAGCTGTGCTTCGAACAGCTCTTAGGTGAAAGTGAGGACTGCAGATGCTGGAGAGTCAGAGTCGAAGCACAATGGGTCAGGCAGTATCCGATAGGCAGGAGAGTCGATTCTCCTGCTCCTCAGATGCTGCCTGACCTGCTGTGCTTTACCAGCGGCACACTTTTCGACTTCGAACAGCTGTGCACTCTTTGTGCCCCGAATGTTTGCTCCTCTCATCGCTTCCAGCCAGATAACAAACTATTCGAGCAGTTTAACGGACGCTTAATTGGAGGCTTGCGAGTTGTCGCTTCCTCCCTAGCTTTGAAAACTGCAGTGTGGTCTGGAGGTGTTGGAAGACTGACTGCATCTGGGAGTGCTATTTCCAAAGTGCATCCACTCGGCCTTTCCCTCCCATTGGCTACTGAAAATCCAGTCCTAAATTTCTGCTGATAACAGAATGAAAGGCAGCTTAGCAATTAACTGCTATTTGGATCTACACAACGTCCACTCCATTCTGAAGGAAGGCACATACTCTTGTACCACCAAATCACAAAGTAATGTCATGTCTGTATATAGGTAACCAGCACATGAGAAATTAACCTTCAAATGGATCTGAATAAATGCAATAATTAGTCGTAATAGCAGATCGATTTAATATATAGAATATTCACTCATTTATCTTGGTACCTAAAGGGTAGCATTACATCAGGGGAAACTCTTGCTTATTGGTTACTGCATATTTCCCTCAACTTTCTGTTTTCTTTACATGTTGTCTTCAGGGAGAAGAAGCAGGGTGGTCTGATTTCAGAGGTTTATGCTGAGTGTAGTGTGACGAGCTGGCACTAGCATCAGTACAAATGCAAGAACAAAAGTTTGGGTCTGACAGAAAGTTGGAGAAGGTAAAGCATTTTGTGGAGATTGACAACTATTCATGGAAATTATCCAGATGCTGTAAGGCCATTGACAACAATTTAAAACAGATCCAGGAATCAGTGCAGTCGGATTGTTAAAGCAAGGTAAAGCAATTTTTTTTTAACTCTTTAACACACTCGATGGTACGTCTTTGAGTTTCTCCACATCAACCAAATGATATTCATTCCCAATGCAAGATACATGAGGCTCCTTTGCAACCAAATCTTCAACATCGCAAGAGTCGGGGATGACAGGATCTCAAGTTGTAAATTTTATTGTATATAAAGAAGAGTTCTATCTGTATGCAAGCAACAGAGCCATGCTATGGCAACATATAGTATTCAAAAATGTTTTGTACAAAAAAAACTAGTATATAATGTAATAATCTTCAGAAACAATAAATTGCATTTATGTAGTGCCTTATATGACATCTGGTCATTCTAATGTACTTTCAATACTTCTTAATAATGTCAGAAATGACTCTTGTGAAAGACAACATTTTGATAGTCCTGAATTCCATTGGTCTTGCAACCTAGATCCTGTGCTTTAATCCCCAGTAAGGACTTAAATCCGTAAACATCTGCCTTAGAGCTGAGTATGGTATTCACAAAGTCACACTGGCACTCTGAACCAAATTTACAAATGAGTCTGGGATGGGATCAGAGCAGGCAGGACGCGCAATTTTGCACAGCTGGCCTTGGTGACACTTTGCCAATGCAATCCTGACCCTGATCCGTTTTCAAAGGGAGTGGCTCAAGAACAATCCCATCAATTTTGGCAAATTGCTGTCAGTTACTGGGGCTTTAAAAGCCCCGTTCCCATCCTTACTGGGATTTTCAGCTGGCCCAGTGGGCATCCCGCTTTCAGGCCAACTTGGGTTGGAATGGGAGAAATGTGAGGGGGAGGGATTAAAGGCTCATACAAAACTTCCACCCCCTTCCCTCCCATTCTCTGGAGGCAGGAAAGAGATGAATGCAGCTGCTAGCTCTCTCCTGGCGGGGAAAACCTTCTGTAATCAATACTGACAAGCTATGGAATTTTAAAATGTAGCAACAAGATTTTTGGCCAAATAATCAAGGCATTAGAGCACAGGACTTCCAGGCCTGATCTAGGGCTCATGAACCTTTTCTGAATTTCCCGCAATGCCTGTTTATCTTTCCTTGAAGAAGGGACCCAAAAATGCTTAGAACATTCCAAGTCAGCTATGGAAGCACTGTATTATAGGACAGACTGAGTACTTGTTGGGATATATATGGGCTTGTACTTCTTGGAATATAGAAGAATACAAAGCAACATTATTGAAACATTAAAACATTCTTCAGGGTTGTGACAGGATAGATGCAGAAGTTTGTTTCACCTTCCAGGAGAATCTAAGATGAGAGGGCATAATCTCTGAATAAAACGTTGCATGTTTAAGATAGAAATTAGGAGGAATTTCCTCTTTTAGAAGGGAATGAGTTTCTGGAATTCTTTACCTCGGAAGGTTGTCGAGGCTGGAGCACTGCAGGCTGAGATAGACTTTAAGCTGTAAGGGAATCTAGCATTATGGGGAAAAGGTAGGAAAGTGACATTGAAGATTACCAAATCGACCATGATCTTGTGAAATGGTGGAGAAGACTCAATGGGCTGAATGGCCTACTTCATCCTTATTGGTCTTCATTGATCTCCTTTTCTGTGCTCATGGAGCAGGGGACTTGAATTGAACTTCTCCCTCTGGTGTTAGAACTCAGCGTGTAACCCACACAAACCCTGTGTCTGCATGGATTTCCTCCCACAGTCCAAAAATGTGCAGGTCAGGTGGATTGCCAATGCTAAATCGCCCATACTGTTAGGTGCAGTAGTCAGAGGGAAACGGGTTTGGATGGGTTACTCTTTGGAGGGCCAGTGTGGATTTGAAGGGCCTGTTTCCACACTGCAGGGAATCTAATCTATTCATATAGCTTAATTCGCAAGTAAACAGATTCAGCGACAGGCATAGACTTTATTTTCTCAATTATAGCCAGCATGGTGGCTCAGTGGTTAGCACTGCTGCCTCACAGTACCAGGGCCCCACGTTCAATTCCAGCCTCGGGTGACTGTCTGTGTGGAGTTTGCACATTCTCCCCTTGTCTGTGTGGGTTTCTTCCCACAGTCCAAAGATGTGCAGGTCAGGTGAATTGGCCATGTTAAATTGCCCATAGTGTTAGGTGCATTAGTCAGAGGGAAATGGGTCTGGATGGGTTGCTCTTCGGAGGGTCAGTGTCGACTTAGAGTCATAGAGATGTATAGCACGGAAACAGACCCTTCGATCCAACCTGTTCTTGCTGAACAGATATCCCAACCCAATCTAGTCTCACCTGCCAGCACCCGGCCCATATCCCTCCGAACCCTTCCTATTCATATACCCATCCAAATGTCTTTTAAATGTTGCAATTGTACCAGCCTCCACCACTTCCTCTGGCAGCTCATTCCACACACGTACCACCCTCTGTGTGAAAGACTAGACAGTGCATCCTGCTTTCTGCAGGGCACTCTCTATGGGACATTTCCCAAGGCTGCCTAGGGGTTCTGTTGGCTGGGCATCCCTTGTTAGGCTTCGACGCAAGAGAGTAACATGATCTGGGGACAGTGTCTGAGCATGAGCTACAGCGAAGGGCAGTGTCAGTTGTCCAGGGCACAGGCTGAAGAGGGTCAGAGCCAGACTACAGATGGTGAGAACAGCAGTAGGCACAAGGGGGCAGGAGTGATAATGTTTGAACAGGCCAATTAAAAACATTGAATGCTGTGAACCATTGAAAAATGCTAGTAAGCCACAGCACACAAAGAGCCACTATTTCCAGTTGCCAATTCCTGATCGAAACTCCACTAGCTTGAATATTTGAAACAAAAGATTTTACAACCCAATATGTTTGCATTTGCCAAAAGAGTTCTGAAAGCACAATTCGAAATTCCAGGGAGGAGCTAACTATTGAAGTCAAAACCTGTGTCTTCAAGCAGCGCTGATTTGTCTGGACGTCACAGAATATTCTACGTGCCAATTTTGTCAAATGAAGGTAACAACCTGGGATAACAGCATCACAATATCAGATGATTAGCAATAGGTTCTTGTCTGACAGCATTCAGGAGGAAGTTAAAATTACCTGAAATTCACAGTACATAACTTTGAAATTATACATTCTTACAAAAGAAAAGACACATCAAGATGTAAAACTGTTAGAAATCATTATAGATAGTTTTCTGGATGCATGGAATGTGTTCCTACTGATTATTGTCAACCTTCCTGTTATTCTGTGAATAATTTCCTGTTCACTATAAACACATCAGTATGACTATCCATAAAAAACTGTAACAACAATATTGAATCAGATTTGGTTTAGTGATGGATTAAATATCATTCTGGATGGTTTCATCCCTAAGGCTGATGAGATATTTTAGAGATGATCTTGGAATTAGAGAAAATTTCAAGACTCACAAATTTTACAATTGATACAGAATGACTCCTATACTTACAGATGCCATTTATGTTTGTGTCGGCGCTCACCGTGCATTTCATAAACAAATTTGAAATATGGGACTTCTTTTGAAGCGAAATGATTTAAGTTCTTTTTAGTTATGGAACTAATATTCCTTGAGCCTCTGCAATCAACAAAACACAAGTGATTTTTAGGATTCTTACAGCACAAGTTGTCTTGTTACATATCAGCTTAAAGGATTTTCATCACAGTGATCAAACACCCAGAGAAAGGCCATGCTAATGTATTGGTATTTCTATGGTTACAGTGTTTGAAGCTGACTATCTTGCTTGAACCACATTTGATGTGAGAACAGAATCAAGGGTCAGTACAATGATTAATTTTAATCATTGGAAAATTGGGAACAGCTGCAAATTGGTCGCAGTGACCACCACGCCCAGCTTTTAGATGTCTGCAGTGATTGAGACTTCATATTGAAAATGTTGCTTTAAGAAGTACTATATAGTGCTACCATTGGAGACTTTAGAGTAATATTTAAGATGCTGTAAATATAGGTAAGCTCGTTGATCCCATTCTCTGATAGAAAGAACAGCTGTGCTTAAAGCGAATGGGGGAACAGTAAATCAGAACAACAGATTTGCCCTATTTATAAATAGTGGCCCTGTCTCATTTGGGAGCAAGGGATCAGTGAATTTGTTTTGTAACCACACAGTATGAAACATTACCCTCATTAATTACATTATTCCCCAATATTTGTCTCAGTTTGTATTTTTTGGATCATTGACAGTAAATACAGCTGAATTAACCTAATGGAAAACGATTCTTTAACCCAACAAGATGAATGTTGCTACCAAGATTATTTTCTCCTGAAGAAATCATTACATCTTGATGTATCCTTTTTTTTGGAAGAATATATAATTTCTGAATGCTGTCAGACAAGAACCTATTGCTAACCATCTGATATTGTGATGCTGTTATCTCAGGTTGTCAAGAAGAAGGAAAAGATATGTTTTACACCACCTTATCACAAATTAAAACATATCTTTTCCTTCTTCAGGAAAAGGCAGATCAGACAAACAGCACGATGACCTTCGACACAGGTCAGGCAAGAGAGCAGGCCTTGACCTGACACTAATCAAAATGGGAACCAAAACTGTGAAATTGGCATCAATCTGATCTACACTAGCCATCCAACCAACTGAACCAACTAATTCCCCAAGGAGTCTAGGTTGCTGGGGCAACATGTGTCCATTTTGTAGCCTGGAACTGTGGATAATAACAGTAGAGTCTCCATTACATGGCTGTTCAGAAACTTTTCCCACTTACTACAAATGGTATTTGTCAGAAGGATTTACAAGTTGATATACAACCAATTCAACCACATTATGAACACATCTTCTGAGGTGCTAGAGCAGGACTTAAAATACTCTTATGGCACAGCGATAGTGTCCCTACCTCTGGACCAGCTGTGCCAGAGGCGTGTGATAACATCTGTAAACAGGTTAATTAGAAAATATCTCTTGGACCAGGACTTGAACCCAGAGTCTCTCGTTTGGACAGGGATACTACCCACTGCACTGTCAGACCTCTTAAAGTGAACTACAACCCAGAATAACTGCCTGCTTCTCCATCACATTATAGTTAAACATAATAAGCATCTTCCGAGATTGCGTAATAAAAGAATTTGAGCTACAGGGAGTGGTTGAATAGGCCGGGGCTATTTTCCCCGGAGCGTCAGAGGCTGAGGGGTGACATTATAGAGGTTTACAAAATCATGAGGGGTATGGAAAGGATAAATAGACAAAGTCTTTTCTCTGGGAGGGGGGAGTCCAGAACTAGAGGGCATAGGTTTAGGGTGAGAGGGGAAAGATATAAAAGAGACCGAAGGGGCAACTTTTTCACGCAGAGGTTGGTGTGTGTATGGAATGAGCTGCCAGAAGAAGTGGTGGAGGCTGGTACAATTACAACATTTAAAAGGCATCTGGATGGATATATGAATAGGAAGGGTTTGGAGGGATATGGGCCAAGTGCTGGCAGGTGGGACTAGATTGGGTTGGGATATCTGGTCGGCATGGACAGGTTGGACCGAAGGGTTTGATTCCATGCTGTACATCTCTATGACTTTAAGTGTTTGAAGATTGAGTGTACAAGCTTACTACTCAGTTTCAGAAGGCAGTGCAATGTCCATCAGCCTTCAGTTACTTCGCCCATATGATAATAGTCTGGATTTATACCAGATTCATCAGTAATTACAGTATAGACACTCTGCCAAATATTACATGTATTGGGAGCACACATTGCAAACTTATACATTTTCATCAAGTTCATTAAAGCTGATAAATGGGAAATCTTGGAAAGGGTACAGATAATTTTGTGGAATGCATTCTTAACAAATGCATCCATATGCAGAGATGTTATTTTACCCCATGTGTTTGGTGTAAGGTAGAGGCCGGGTTTGGATGGATGAAATGTTTTTACTCTGTGTTCTGTTAATACAAAAGACAGATTAATTGTTTCTAATGAATTTAGTATGGATTTGTGCCAGAGTGAACTTCTGCTGAAATATTGATACAACATTTAATCTTTTGTTGTTCAGATTTTCTAAATATGTAAACAAATTTGAACCTAAAATTGCCATTATTGCTTTCATCAGCCTTTTCATACACCAGCACCTATTGAATTTGATGATGCAGTAAATTCTCGAATTCATGCTTTGATGTTAATGTATTTGCCAATTTCTGTCATATCTCTGAATTGTCTCTTAAATCTGAAGGCAATAGTTTAGCGGCTTTGCTAAACAAGGTTGAATTTATACCATCCCAACAAAAGGTTGATCATAATTAGAAATTCTGTACAGTATGATTACAATCTCATTCTCTGAATTCCAGCCAATGCACACCTATGGAATGCAATATACTGGACCAGATTTTCCAATGTTAGTAACACTGGAGCTACCACAATTGGAGGTGTAGTGGACAGCGAAGAGGGTTACCTCACATTACAACAGGATCTTGACCAGATGGGCCAATGGGCTGAGAAGTGGCAGATGGAGTTTAATTCAGATAAATGCAAGGTGCTCCATTTTGGGAAAGCAAAACTTAGCAAGACTTATCCACTTAATGGTAAGGTCCTAGGGAGTATTGCTGAACAAAGAGACCTTGGAGTGTAGGTTCATAGCTCCTTAAAAGTGGAGTCACAGGTAGATAGGATAGTGAAGAAGGCATTTGGCCAGAGTATTGAGTACAGGAGTTGGGAGGTCATGTTGCAGCTGTACAGGATATTGGTTCGGCCACTGTTGGAATATTGTGTGCAATTCTGGTCTCCTTCCTGTCGGAAAGATGTTGTGAAACTTGACAGGGTTCAGAAAAGATTTACAAGGATGTTGCCAGGGTTGGAGGATTTGAGCTATAGGGAGAGGCTGAACAGGCTGGAGCATCGGAGGCTGAGGGGTGACTGTGTAGAGGTTTATAAAATTATGAGGGGCATGGATAGGGTAAATAGGCAAAGTCTTTAGTCCAGAAATAGCGGGCATAGATTTAGGGTGAGAGGGGAAAGATATAAAAGAGACCTAAGGAAAACCAAGTACTTACCTGATAGATCCATTACACACCCTTCCGCATCAGCACATTTAACCCAGACTGAAAGCTTACGCAGTCCAAAGACTTTGTCCAGGCACTGGGTGCAGCAAGTGGGAACAGCCAGCTGTACTTCAAAATTGTGTTTTCCTCAGTGGTGAGCTTAAACTCCGAAGACCCCAAAGTTTGTAACCTAGCAACAGGGAGGGGACGGTGGGTGGTGACAGTGCATGGGACCCCTGGAAGCCTGATTAAAGTTCCGATAATTAAAACCCTTGTTTTAGTTTCAATAGAGTTTAGTTTAGCTAATAGTATATTTAATAGTATTACTGCCCTCTGCATAATTGTTTGTGTTAACTTTACTGTTCATCTTCTCTGCATTTATTTCTTGTATTATACTTACCTTTTGTATTGTAAATAAATACAGAGATTCTTTTGCCCTGAGACACCTGTCTACTGCCTTCTTCATTTCACATTCCCTGAATAAGTCCAATCTCTAGAATCAGGAATTTGGGGGTAATGTGAGGCACCTAAAATTGGCAAAATACTGATGGCAAACCAGAATCCAACAAGGCTTTAACCCGGTAAATTTGTTTTGTTTAATTGAACATAGCCGTTGTTTTAAAAATTACAAAAGCTAATAACAATACAACACAGATTTTATTGTACAAATAAATGATGTGCAGAAAGACATTAAAACCCAAAATTACAGATTTTCTATTTGGATGTCAGAAAAGGAGAATGGAATGGAATGTACTGGTTTTATATGTGTTGAGATTTGGCATTGTATCAAATGTTATAGCATTTGGAGGGTGGAAGGGAGCAATTTAATAGATTTTGGAAAGTTTTTAACATGAAAGGGTGTTTTTGTAAGATTTTTGAGAAATGAAATATTCACCAGTGGCATTTTCCCTTATGGTGCTGATTAAAAAAATTGTCTGACAACATTTTGGGTCCCACCCTAGATGACCAAACCATCTGTTTTTGGTCAACTTTAGAATATTGCAGTGGGGAAGGCATATCATTTCATGTAAAGAAAGTAAGCTTGGAAGACATGATATGAATTTTCTGTTATCAGTCACATCAATAATGTGGCGTAGGTTTAGGAAGAAAATGCCCTGAACTTCCAGAATGTCTTGGAGAGTTAAGTATTGAGCTTGCTTTAATGTGAGTTGCTTCCCTTAGATCATATATTGTCATTTTCAGGGATTTGCTGCCACCTGGAAACCTTTTTGAGTTATTTTGGATGAATCTCTGCAGCACCACTGGATATTTCTACTTCAATGATAATGAACTATTTCTTAGTGGCAGGAATTGACCATGAAGCCATACCACGTTGTTATAGCAACATATGCAGGAGAACTGACACTGGGGTTTGTATAATACTCCATCTTAATTCCACTGTGTCCCTGAAAGAGAAAACAGTCTGTTGCTTACCCTGTGAGCTTGTGTAATTCATGTGTTCCATTATGTTTTGGATCCAGTGCCTGTGAAAATGGGAGACAAGAAAATTCAAGTTGTAACAGCCGGCCAAATTAAATGCAATCATGCACTGATCCAAGTAGACAGGTTTTGAGGCAAGCTTAAATTGAGTCAAGTGTAGACTTGTCATCATTTACAAATGAGTGTGAGACTGAGCAATGCAGTGTGGTGAATTATTTGCAAAGAGCAGGCAAATTGCAGAAATGTAGACTGGAACTTTGATGTTCGCAATTTAAATTTTAATTTAACTACATTGTTAAAAATACAATAGAAAACCATTGTCAAATTAGTAAAACGGGTTTGCCTACAAAATTCAGGAAGGCCCAATTGAGGTGTACTTTAATCGTGCATCACAATTCTCGTACCAAAGTACTGGAGATCTGAAATTTTATAAATGCATAAATGCGTTGGAACCAAAATGTTAATTCTGCTTCTATCTTCACAGACGCTGCTAGACCTGCTAAGTTTCTACACTATCTTCAGATATTATATTAAGCCATACATCTTGCTTCTGATGTCGGCAGCTTGCAAGCTTTATGCTGCCAGCCCATTTACATTTGATATTCAGGACTCTGAGCTGATGCAAACCACCCCAAAACACCTCAGCCTTTCCCAAGCTCTCCATAGCTACTGAAAACCAATCGGACACCTAACTGGCCAGAGTCAGACTTTCAGATCCTTCCTGATCAAGATTGATAAGACTTTCGTCAGGCCATACTTGGAGTATTGCATTCAATTCTGGTCACCTCATTACAGGAAGGATGTGGAGGCTTTGGAGAGGATGCAGAAGAGGTTTAATAGGATGCTGCCTGGATTAGGGGGTATGAGCTCTCAGGAGAGGCTAGAAAAACTCAGGTTGTTTTCTCTGGAGCGGTGGAGGCTGAGGGGAGGCTTGATAGAAGTCTATAAAATGATGAGGTGCATAGATAGGGTTGATGGTCAGAATCTTTTTCCCAGAGTTGAAACATTTAAAACTAGGGGGGCATACATTTAAGGTGAGGGGGGGAAAGTTCGAAGGAGATGTGAGGGACACGTTTTGTACACTGAGAGTGGGAGTAGTCTGGAACGTGCTGCCAGGGGTGTTGATGGAGGCAGATATGATTATGGTGTTTAAGAGAATTTTAGATAAGCCGGTGGATATGCAAGGAATGGAGGGATATGGACCAAGGGCAGGTAGAAGGGATTAGTTTAATTTGGGGTCATGTCTGACACAACATAGTGGGCAGAGGGATCGGTTCCTGTGTGGTATTGTTCGATGTTCTCTGGTGGATGATTCACCTCCACAAGCTGCTGGTCGAACACAGGCCATAGTATTCCAGTGACAGAGCTGCTGCCAGGACTGGGTGTCATTCCTAATACTGCAGAAGGATTTGGAGGAGGCTGCAGAACCTAATTAAATACAGTAGGGGGGGAGAGGGTAAAGTCAAGGTGGGTAGTATCCCATGGGGCCAGGTCATGGCACCGATGACCTTCATTCATTACACTGTGCTACAGCAGTAGAAAGGCTCCATCTCCAGGCAAGCCGGCCCCACCCTGTGCCAACTCACCTCCGAAATACTTCCTCGAGTATTTTGCTTTTGACAAAGTCTTGTGATTCTTAAAAGGTCCTTCTCTGGCCATTTAATGGAGGGCCAACTCCAACTTTTCCTTCCTTCGAGGTAATTCAGAAGAATCGGGCAGGCAAAGTTCTGTCCACCCCGCACCATCTTGAACGTGCCCACTGCCTCACAGCCATTATTTAATTAATCATTCACTTCAGCCAAACTTGCACATTAAAGAAACATCCTCTTCCCTTTTTATCATCTTCTTTCACCTCAAGAAATAATGAAAATAACAACTTGTTTCTCTCCCTTCTGTTAACGTATCTCATCATAAGACCATTAGAATTACAGCAAGGTATGCTACTAAGGCCATCCAAGCGTACTTTGCCATTAAATGAGGTCTTTATTGGTCTGACTGAGGCCTTACTCCACTTTCTGGCTGGTCTTTAAAATTCTTGACTCCCCTTGCAATCAAAAACTTAACTTGGACCTTAATGTATTAATTGATCCCTTCACTAGTTTCAATGGAAGAGGATTGGAAACACTAATAAGCTTCTCAGGGAAGAAATGTCTCACCTTAGGTGGGACACATTTTACTTTTAAACCATGTTTCCTTGTTCTAGATTTCCCCGGAATGGAAACATGCTTCCATCTAATTACCCTGACCAGTTCCCTCAGAAACTTCAAATCAAAGCAGGATACTGTGGATGCTAGAAATTTGGACTCCAAACGTTAACTCTGTTTGTCTTTCCACAGATGGTGCCAGACCAGCTGTTTTTATTCCCCTCAGGATCTTTTTTTAAAAGTTTACTTGTGGGTTGTGGGTATTGCTGGCTGGGCCCAGCATTTATTACCCCACCCCTAGTTGCCCTTGAGAATGTGGGGCTGAGTTGCCTTCTTGAACCACTGCAGTCCATCTGTTGTGGGTTGGCCCATAATGCCTTGAGGGAAGGAATTCAAGGATTTTGACTAGTGACAGTGAAAGAATAGCAATACATTTCCAATCAGTGACTTGGAGGGGAACTTACAGGTGACGGTGTTCCCAAGATTCCACTGGTCTTATCCTTCTGGATGAAGTGGCTGTGAGTTTTGAAGGTATTATCTAAGGATATTTGGTGATTTTCTGCAATGCATCATGTAGATAGTACACACTGTTGCAATTGAGTGTCATTGGTGGAGGGGGTGGATACCTATGGGTATAGTGGCAATCAAGTGGGCTGCTTTGTCCTGGACGGTGTCAAGCTTCTTGAATGTTGTTGGAGCTGCCTCCATCTAAGTAGGTGAAAAGTTTTCCAAATTTCTGACTTATGCCTTGTAGATGTTGGACAGGCTTTGGGGAGTCAGGAGGTGAGTTATTTGCCACAGTATTCCAAGTCTCTGACCTGCTGTTGTAATGACTGTGTTTATGTGATGAGTCCAGTTAAGTTTCTGGTTAATGGTAACCTCCAGGATATTGATATTGGTGGATTCGGTGATGCTAACACAATTAACCGTCAAGAGGTGGTGATTAGATTGTCTATGATTGGAGATGATCAGAGCTCGGCATTTGTGTGGCACGGATGGTACTTGCCACTTGTCAGAGTCGAAAGGGGTGGTGCTGGAAAAAGCACAGCAGGTCAGGCAGCATCCGAGGAGCAGGAGAGTCAATGTTTCAGGCATAAGCCCTTCATCAGGAATGTGGAGGGGAAGGGGGATGAGAGATAAATAGGGGCATGGGGTGGGGATGGGAGGAAGGTAGGTGGGAAGGTGATAGGTGGATGCAGGTGAAAAAGGGTAATTGTGATAGGTCAGTGGGGAGGGTGAAGCCAATAGCCCAAGTCTGGATATTGTCCAGGTCTTGTTGCATTTAAACATGGACGGCTTTAGTATCCTAGGTGCCGCAAATTGTGCTGAACATTGTGCAATCATCTGCGAATGACCCCACTTCTGACCTTATGATGGAGGAAATGTTATTGATGAAGCAACTGAAGATGGTTGAACCAAGGATACTATGCTGAAGAACTCTTGTGATGATCTCTTGCAACCGCAACCATCTTGTCCGTGGGGTATGATTCCAACCAGCGTACAGTTTACCCCCTTACCTGTTGATTCCAATTTTGCTTGAACGTCTTGATGCCACAGTCAGTTGAATGTCGCCTTGATGTCAAGGGCTGTCGCTTTGACCCCACCTCTGGAGTTTAGCTCTTTTGTCCATGTTTGGGCCAAGGCTGTAATGAGGTCAGGAGCTGAGTGACCCTGGCAGAACCCAAACTTGACACCAGTGAGCAGGTTATTGCTGAGGCAGGTGCTGCTTGACTGATGATCAAGAGTAGACCGATGGGGGCGGTAATTGGCCGGGTTTGGATCTGTCCTGCTTTTTACGTACAGGACACACCTGGGCAACTTTCAGCATTGTCGGGTAGATGCTCGTGTTGTCACTGAGGCTGAAAGATGGAAAAGAAGGGTGTGATCCCTCCTGGTCCCAGTCACAATGATAGACAGCTGCCTGGACAGTAAAGGCAGTCAATGGAGTAAAGGGCGTTTAGGCTGGGATTTCAAGCTGTGAGTAGGACGGGGTCTTGGCCACTGCCTTTTTCAAAGCCCCTGTGTCCCCTCAATCTTACCTTGTTAAACGTCATGACAGGTTAAATCCCAAGAATCAAGGAGGGTCAGATATGTAAAGCTTCTTCCAGTTCAGCAGTCTGCATGGAGCCATGGTCTCATCGGCAGGACTCTGCTCCCACCCTGATACCACCTCGGCCAGCCTGGCGTAAATCTGACTTTGTTTCCTCGGAGTAGAGTAGGCAGAGCAACTGTGTGCGAAACCGCGCTTTAACGAGCTTGATAACTGACAGTTTCAAAATGGCAGCCAGGCTCCCGCTTTCTGTCCCCACTCACCTTTCCTAATATTGCAGAGTGTGATGACAACAGGTTGGCATCCAAACGTCATCACATCATATTTGATGTAAGTTCAGGAGGGAGGAAAGTGTGGGATTGAGGGGAAGCCTACCCAGTTTCTGGCCATTAATCCAGTCCTTGGAGTGTTTGGAATGATTAGCTTAGATGCATCCAAGGGAAATCAGGAAAATGTTCAGAGAAGGTTTTTACACACTCAGTGGGATTTGAACTCAGGCCTCCTGGCTTGGAGATAAGGATGCTACCTCTATACTATGAGAGCCCCAAGGACAAAGGGCAAATTGATTTCTGGTTGGAATAGGTTTGTAGAGAACAGATACACTACAGTGGATTACTAGAGCCCAATGCCTGTGAATCCACTACACCATCAAAACAATGGCCTCACTTGGGAAAACAAAGCTTCCTTCATTGTAAGAATCTTTTCCTTTAATAATTAAAGGGAAAGGGCAGACCTCAGTGATGGATATGTCCACTTGGATCTGAACCTCTCAGTGGACTGCACTTCCTCTTTAACAGTGGAGAGGAAATGGGGCTGTGGGGGTGTGGGTTTAATTTTCTGCTGCTTGTTGTCTCTCAGAAACCTTTGTGTTAGCCTCATGGTGCTGTATGGAGTGTGGACAGATCTGACAAGTCGTCATAGGTGGCTGCTGTCCCTCATTCATGTCCTCACGGTGGTGGTGATGGTGGGCTAGGTCATGAGTATATTCTGGGGAATGCGCATGGTCATCCTAGCCAGTAAGTGGAAGCTGTTTGTCACCAATTCCCCTCTCTGATCTTTCTGGCCCTACAGTTGCCGAGGGAAGGGGGTTCATGGTGGAACTTGAGGGGCAGTGTTGAGCCGGGGTGGAGTTGCTGTTATCAGATTATTATATGGTTACACCCCCTTTCTTTATCAGAGAGGGATCTAGATCAAGCTCCCAATTCGCTCTCACTTAATCTTGTAGGCTGCACAATTCAATCCAAGGTGTAGGAAGTGTCTTAAATGATTAAATCACATCCACATAATTATCCAAAACTGTGCTTTGCTTTTCCCAATGTTGAATCTCCCATGACCGTACCTTTCCTGAGCTTTTCCCCAAATCCTTTTCTAATATCTGCACTCTACTAACTCTGGCATCATTCCCAATTTTAATCCATTGCTGTCCCTTTCGGCTGGTCTGTCTGGTTTGTTGAGACTTGTCGCCATTCATACAAATGAATGGTTTGCTTGGTCATTTCAGAGAGTAGTTGAGAGTCAACTACATTGCCGTGGGTCTGGAGTCACATATAGGCTTGACCAGATGAGGATGGTAGACTTGGACGGCTCAGTGGTTAGCACTGCTGCATCACGGCGCCAGGGACCCGTGTTCGACTCCCGCCTCGGGCAACTGTCTGTATGGAGCTTGTACATTCTCCTGTGTCTGTGTGGACTTCCTCTGGGTGCTCTGGTTTCTTCCCACAGTCCAACGATGTGTAGGTTAGGTGAATTGGCCATTCTAAATTGTCCATAGTGTTCAAGGATGTGTAGGTTAGGTGCGTCAGTTAGGGGAATGGGTCTGGGTGGGTTATTCTTCAGAGGGTCAGAGTGGACTTGTTGGGCCAAAGAGCCTGCTTCTACACTGTAGGGATTCTAATTCTAATTTCTTTCCCTGAAGGACATTTGTAAGCCAAATTTTTTTTTTGGTCAATGAACAAGGGTTGCATGGTCATCAATCAATTTTAAATTCCAGATTTTTAAATTGAATTCAAATTCCATCATCAGCCATGGTGAGATTCGGACCTGGGTCCGCAGAGCACGAGCTCAGTTTCTCAATTAATAGTCTAGTGATGATGCAGCAACCTTTGTTTTAATTGGCACTTCATGAACTGGCACTCTTGATAAATCGGCAAAAATTATATACCTCAAATACCACAAACTTTTCTGAATTATCATGATCTCGGCGATGTCTGAGCAATTACAGGTGGCACATGAGAAGACTCCCCTCTGGTAAGTTTTATTTAAGGCAAAGTTGCATTATTATTTAAGTGACTTATGCTGTAAATCACATAAAACAGCGATGCGTATACCCTCTGCGTTACGTTTCTATTACTTAATGTGTGATTTTACACTGATTACGTGGCCCTTTTGATCAACTGGAATATTTGATCAATTAGCACATTCCTGATCCCATGGGTGCCAGTTAATAAAATGTTTGCTGTATCACTAGGCCATTACCGCTGCCATTATATGTTTCAATTGTCAGCAGTCACATGACACCATCACAAGCTATCGGAGCGCTGCTCCTTCGTCAGGTGAAGCTTTCATCAGGAGTGCTCCGAAAGCTTGTGATGTCAAATAAACCTGTTGGACTATAACATGGTGTCATGCGACCTCTGACTTTGTCTGTCCCAATTCAATACTGGCGCATTACGTTTCAATAGGACCACCCTTCATTTTAAAAAGCTCCATTAGGACAGGTTCAATCATCGCAACTTTTCCTCGTGGAAACCCCTTCTTCCCTGGAATCGGCCTTGTGAAACTTCTTTGATCTGCTTCCAATGTAAATTAATGTCTTTGTAACTAAGGAGATCAAACCAGTACCCAGCACTCCAAGTGTGGTTTCACCAATGTGTTTTATGGTTGTCATAAGAGTTTCCTACATCCCCTTACCCCTTGCGATAAAAGCCAACATGCCATTTCCTTTCTGGATTATTTGCGTATCTGCATGCAAGGTTTCACTGGCCATTTGTAAAGAAACACATTCTCCTCTGTATTGTAGCATTCTGCAATATCTCATCATTTAAATTAAATGTTGCTCTTCTAAACTTCCTGCCAAATTGGATCTGATCTTTGCATGGTCAACAAATCTGGCTGCAATACCGAACGGTCCTTCATTCAAGTCATTTACATCAATCAATTTTGAGGGACCAGCACTGATCCACATGGCACTCCACTAATGATAACTTATCAATCTGAAAATACCCATTTATCCTGCTCCCTGTTTCCTACAACTGAATCATTTTTGTATTCATACAGTGGTTAGCACTGCTGCCTATCAGTGCTGGGGATACAAATTTGTTTCTGGACTTCGGTGACTTTCAAGGATGCCTACCATGAAGAAGTTCTCCTCCTCTCTCCACAACTCCACCCCTCTCCCATTTACTTCTCAGCCCCCCATCCCACAAGTCTCATTCCTAATGAAGGGCTTATGCCCAAAATGTCGATTCTTCTGCTCCTCGGATGCTGCCAGACCTGCTGTGCTTTTCCAGCACTCCACTCTCAACTTAGGTGACTGTGTGTGTGGGTTTCCACTGGGTGCTCTGGTTTAGGTGGGTTGGCCATGCTAAATTGCCTCATAGTATTCAGGGATTAGCCATGGTAAATGCAAGGTTACAGGATAGGGGACAGGATCTGTGTGGGATGCTCTTTGGAGGGTCATGCAGTTTCAGTGGACTGGACTTCAGGGTTTCTATGATTCTAATGATTCTATGATTGGTGTTCGAGGCAAGGCACTAGCATGGATAGAAGATTGTCAATCTGGCAGAAAGCAAAGAGTGGGGATATCAGCGTTGTTCTCAGGTTGGCAGCCTGTCACTAGTGGTGTTCCACAAGGGTCAGTGTTGGGACCATAACTTTTCATTTGATACATTAATGACGTAGATGAAGGAACTGAGGTGTTCTGGTTAAATTTTCAAACAACACAAAGATAGGTAGAGGGACAGGTGGCATTAAGGAGATGGGAAGGCTGCAGAAGGATTTGGACAGTTCAGGAGAGAGGGCAAAGAAGTAGCAGATGGACTACACCATGGGAAAGTGTGAGGTCATGGTGGGAAGAATAGAGACATAAACTATTTTCTAAATGGGGAGAAAATTCAGAAATCTGAAGTGCAAAGAGACTGAGGAGTCCTAGTCCAGGATTCTCGCAAGGTTACATTGCAGGTTGAGTCAGTGGTTAGGAAGGCAAGTACAATGTTGGCATTTATTTCAAGAGGACAAGAATATAAAAGGGCTGTACTTCTGAGACTTTATAAAACTCTGTCCAGACCACATTTGGAGTATTGTGAGCAATTTTAGGTGTAATACTTCAAGATGGAAATACTGGCCCTGGACCATGTTCAGAGGACGTTCATGAGAATGGTGCCAGGAATGAAAAGCTTAACATATGAGAATGTTTGAGGACTGTGGGTTTATACTCGATGGAGTTTACAAGGATGAGGGGGGATCTAATTGAAACTTACAGAACATTGAATGGCCTGGACAAAGTAAATGTTGGGAAGATGTTTCCCATTGATAGGAGAGACAAGGACCCGAGGGCACAGCCTCAGAGTAAGGGGAAGACCTTTTAAAATGGAGAGAAGGAGAAACTTCTCCAGCCAGAGAGTGGGGAATCTATGGAATTCATTGCCACAGAAGGCTGTGGAGGCCAGGTCATTGAGTATATTTAAGACAGAAATAGATAGATTCTTGATTGTCAGGGGGATCAAGGGTTACAGGGAGAAAGCGGGAGAATGAGGTTGAGAAACTTATCAGCCATGATTGAATGGCAGAGCAGATGTGACGGGCTGAATGGCCTAATTTCTGCTCCTATGTCTTATGGTCTAATACTTTACTATGAACAGTAAACTTTTATGTTGCATCGTATTGAATGTGTTTTTAAAATTCAAATCTCTCCTATATCCACCATTAGTTGCGCGCTCCAAGAAGTCCATTAAATTTATTTTACAAAATTCCGCTTTCATGTTGACTCTGCCTGATGTATTCTGATTTTCTAAATATCCTGCAAGCATTTCCTCAATAATGGATCTTCGCATTTTTCCAAATGACATGATAAACTAGCAGATGTATACTTTGCTGTTTTAGGTCTGCCCTTTATTGAATTTTGATATCATATACAGTTTTTCCAATCCAGATGGACCTTTCCAGAATCTAGGGAATGTGAAAAGATTACATCCAGAGCATCCATAATCTTTGCAGTCACATCATTGAAGATCCCAGGATGCAGGCCAGGTAGTCCAGGAAATCTGTCAGCCTCTGGTCTGATTACTTTTTCTCTAGCGGTGGTGATGGTTTAAGATGTCCCCTTCCCCTTGGCCTGTGCTTTTCTTCCATTCATGGGATGCATTCTGTTTCTCCCACCGTGAAGGTACAAAAACATCCCAAGTCTTAATTGATAAAACTTGACTCCGTTATGAATTCTGTCTTAATGGCAAGCTTTCACCTTCTTTGTGATTTCCACTCCCTGTCTTTCAGTGAGAGGAGTAAGAGGATCAGACAGAGGAGCAGAAATCGGCTGTTCAGGTCTGCACTGCCATTCAATGAGGTCATGGCCGATTTGATAATTCTGCCACTCTACTTTCCTGCCTTTTGTCCGTAACTGATTAAAAATCTGTCTATCTCAGCTTTGAACGCACTTGTCACTGAGCCTCAGCAGCCCTCAGTGGTAAAGATTTCCACCGATTCATAACCTCACAATCTTAGGGGGATATCGAAAGATTGTGATTGATAAATTTCTACTTTGTTCCTCTGAACTTGTAACTTTCAAATATTGTCATCTCTTCAGCCTTCCTACTGCAATGTATTATATCACGTTTGTCTGTATTGAACTTCAGCTACCAATTATGTGCTCAACTCTGCAAGTTTGTCAGTGTACTCCTGCAATTAAATTGAGTCTTCCTCAGTATTGACAAGACCCTCCAATGTAATTTTTGCGTGCAAATTTAGATGAGTGTTTTGCTTACAAAGTCAGGACGTTTCCCTTTAATCACACAGTTCTCAGTCATGTCTGTAGCTCTTCAGATAACAAAGCTGTCTGAGAGGGAAAATAAAAGCAAAACATTATTCTGGATGCTGAAAATCTGAAACAAAACCAGAAATTGCTGGAGAAACTCAGCAGATCCAATAAAGCGGTTCATGCTACCAGTCAACAAGACCTGAACCTTTCCCAGCTTGAGTTAATAAATGTCAAGTAATATTCACACAACATTAGTCCCAGGTAACGATTACCTCCAACAAGACTGGATCTAACCATCCCTCACCATCACCATTCTGGGAGTTACCACGAACCAGAAAATTAACTGGATCAGTCATAAAAATATTGTGACCACAAGGATGCAAGTCAGAGACCAGACGTTTTAGGGTGGGTAATGGAACGCCGGACTCACCTAAGTCTGCCCATCATTTACAGTGTACTGTACAATTGAGGAGTGTGATGGAATATTGCCCACTTGCCTGGATGAGACCAACAACACTCAAGAAGCTCGACACCATCTGGGACAAAGCAACTTGTTTCATTGACACTGCATTTGCCACTTCAAGCATTCAGTCCTCCACTACCGATCACCGGGGCAGCAATGTGCAGCCTCTGCAGCAACTAACCAAGACATCTGCAACAGCAGCTGCTAACCCATGACCACTGTCACCTTGAAGAACAAGGACAGGATGCACATGGGAACACCCCTCACCCATAAGTTCCCCTTCAAGTCCCATATCATCCTGATTTGAACTATACCATCTTTCCTTGGCTGTCAGTGGGTCAAAAATGTGGATTTTTTTTTTCCCAATCAGTACTGTGGGTGTAACTACACCATGTGGATTGGAAATGTTCAGGAAATGGCTCATGGGCAAATTAAAGACATAGTGTATTCCAATGGTTGGATTCTAAAAATGTCAAGAATAAACTTCAGGATAACTCAAAAATTCAACTTCACCAATAATACTATTAGATGTCCAAACATTTGTATTAATTGTAATATTTAACAATGCATTCAGTAATATATAATCGAATTAGATTTATACACCAACTGAAAAGAATACCTTGTAATTTCATTCCAGGATATTGTCTGACATCTAATGTATTATTATTTAACTCAGCTTCTCCATCTGAGATATCATGTTGGAATTGAATTAAATGCTTCAGATTGGTGGTTTCAGTGTTTTATAGAATAATGTGACTTGTGATGATTTGTGAACTGCACTGATGTGTGTCAGGGTATTGGTTTTGGTGTTAGAACTGGTCTTGGATTTGGTAGGGTCAGGCTGTGGCTGGAAATTTGATCGGGAGGGTGTCAGGTTGATGTGGGAGGTAGATGCTACAGCTGGCAGGGTTAGGTTGGGTTTGGGAGTGAGGCTGGGGTGGGGAAGGTGGGGAGTGATGGGGAGGAGTTGGGACTGTGAGTGAGTATTGGTTCTGAGGGGTTTGGTGTAGTGTGTAGTTGGCAGGGGTCAGTTTCATAAGTTTCACAGTTGCCAGGGAGTGAGAATACACTTTTAAACTTCCAACCTTTCCCAGGTACCTATTAAGCTTTAGTGAGCTGAAACTCTCTGAATTCTCTGACTCTGAGGGACTTTTTAGGAATATTCCAGATACAAGGGACTTGACCATCAGAAGCTCCAGTTTCCTGGGTAATTCCCACAGAGTCAGCTGCGTCAGAAATTCTGCATGGTCCCACCGTCTAACTCCTGTCTACTCTGCTTCATCACCTCTCTGATTATCACAGTATCTGGGCAGATGTTTGAGCTGTACTCCGCTCCACAAAGTCTAATGATGTCATGCAGCTGGTGTGAGGCACCATAGTCAGACGGAGGCCATGCGTCTTTTCAACCAGTTTGTTAGTAACAGTAAATATGCCTAAGACTTAATGTATCCCATACATAGTTACTGAGACATAATAAATGAAAACTTGTTATCTAAGTCAAGCATCTCTTCTGCCTAGATTTGCTTATGGTATATCCTGCATGACAGACAACTGAACAGGCCATTCATTTGCAAAGAAAGGAGGATTGGTGCTAGCTCTCTACCCCAACCATTAACCACCAGGAGTAGGTCCCTGAGCTCCATATCACAGCATTCAAAACAAATGCAGATTTAAATCTGGTATTTTTTTTTGGGTTTCTCAACAACTTTGGTGCAACCCAAGGCATAGGTCCATTCTGAGTTTTCTCAATAATTTCGAGGTCGAGTGGAAACTGAAGTGCTTTCTCTGGGTGCTATCTTTCCAGGTCCTGTCTGACACGGGCATTGGTGAGAAATTTGGGAGATTCATGTGAGATGTTGAGTGAGGCCTTTTAGAGTCGTAGAGTAATAGAGATGTGCAGCACAGAAACAGACCCTTCGGTCCAACTCGTCCATGCTAACCAGATATCCCAACCCAATCTCTTCCCATTTTCCAGGACTTGGCCCATATCCTTCTACACCCTTCCTATTCATATACCCACCCAGATGCCTTTTAAATCTTGGAATTGTACTAGCCTCCACCACTTCGTCTGTCAGCTCATTCCACACACGCACCACCCTCTGTGTGAAAACGTTGCCCCTCAGGTCTCTTTTATTTCTTTCCCCTCTCACCCTAAACCTATGCCCTCTAGTTCTGGACTCCCACACCCCAGGGAAAGTACTTTTTCTATTTACCCTATCCATGCCCCTCATGATTTTATAAACCACTGAAAGGTCACTCCTCAGCCTCCGACCTCCAGGGAAAACAGCTCCAGCCCATTCAGCCTCTCCCTTTAGCTCAAATCTTCCAACCCTGGCAACATCCTTGTAAATCTTTTCTGAACCCTTTCAAGTTTCACAACATCTTTCCGATAGGAAGGAGCCCAGAATTGCATACAATATTCTAAAAGTGGCCTAACCAATGGCATGTACAGCCGCAACATGACCTCCCAACTCATATACTCAATTCTCTGTCTAATAAAAGAAAGCATACCAAATGTCTTCTTCACTATCCTATCTACCTGCAACTCTACTTTCAAGGAGCTATGAACCTGCACTCCAAGGTCTCTTTGTTCAGCAACACGCTCCATGTCCTTACTATTAAGTGTACAAGTCCTGCTCTGTTTTACTTTCCCAAAAGGCAGCACCTCGCATTCATTTAAATTGAACTCCATCTGCCACTCAGAGATTCATAGAGTCATAGAGATGTACAGCACAGAAACAGACCCTTCAATCCAACCCGTCCATGCCGACCAGATATCCCAACCCAATCTAGTCCCACCTGCCAGCACCCGGCCCATATCCCTCCAAACCCTTCCTATTCATATACCCATCCAAATGCCTCTTAAATGTTGCAATTGTACCAGCCTCCACCACTTTCTCTGGCAGCTCATTCCATACCTGTACCAACCTCTGTGTAAAATGTTGCCCCTTAGGTCTCTTTTATATCTTTCCCCTCTCACCCTAAACTTATGCCGTCTAGTTCTGGACTCCCTGACCCCAGGGAAAAGACTTTGCCTATTTACCCTATCCATGCCCCTTATAATTTTGTAAACCTCTATAAGGTCACCTCTCAGCCTCCGACATTCCAGGGAAAACAGCCCCACTCTGTTCAGCCTCTCCCTATAGCTCAAATCCTCCAACCCTGGCAACATCCTTGTAAATCTTTCCTGAACCCTTTCAAGTTTCACAACATCTTTCCGATAGGAAGGAGACCAGAATTGCACACAATATTCCAACATTGGCCTAACCAATGTCCTGTACAGCTGCAATATGACCTCCCAACTCGTGTACTCAACTGTGAACAAAATACTGTGTTCAAATTGTATTGAACACAGTTCTGTGTGTTCAATAGACTGTGAACAAAATACTGCATTGGGGGCTGGGGAAACGGAAGTCTTGGAGGAGGTGGAGGGCATGGGTGGTGTCTCGAATGTATGTGGGGAGTTCCTGGACTAGGGGGGATAGGACAGTGTCAAGGTAGGTAGAGATGAGTTCAGTGGGGCAGGAGCATGCTAAGACAATGGGTCGGCCAGGTTGGTCAGGCTTGTGGATCTTGGGAAGGAGGTAAAAGTGGGCAGTGCATGGTTCCCGGACTAAGAGGTTGGAAGCTGTGGGTGGGAGATCTCCTGAGGTGATGAGGTTCTGTATAGTCTGGGAAACGATGGTTTGGTGATGGGGGGTGGGGTCATGGTCGAGGGGGTAGTAGGAAGAGGTGTCCTCGAGTTGGCGTTTGGCCCTGCCCACAAAGCGGGGCACCAACTTCCTCTTATCATCCATGTCCCGCACAAATGTCACATCTGGTGCAGCTCTGGACTGACAGTGATTGTCCGGTGCACAATGAACTTCTAGAGATCGTGCCAGGAATGCTGAGACATTCCAGCGGTGGTATGTTGATCCAGCAAGTGTGAATGGGAGAGTTAGGCTAGCATCAGACAAGTGGAGCGCCAAGAGGCCTGATAGGTAGTTAATGAGGCGTGTTTGGGACGATTGCATGATAAAACATGTTAGGCCTTGTGGAGAAAAGCGCTCCATGAAACCTGATGAAAATGACACTTAACCAAAATATGTGAAGAATTATCCCTCTGTCTTCTTCCTGACATGAAATGGTATTGGTTGCCATCGATGCATGACTGGGTGCACGTTTGGTTCTTCATGTAGCTTGTTTGTAATAACATTCAGTTGACTGGTACCAGTACAATTCAAGAATGTTATTGGAATGTGTGGGGATTATGTTCCATTACTACAATCATTTAGATCTGTTGTTGTGTAGAAAGTGATAAGCATATTACATTCTCCAAATCTGACAGTCAATACAGCATTCATTGTCGTGTTGTTCAATGATGCTGGCATTTCAAATGTCTTGAGTGCTTTCATTGTTTCACTACTGTTTGTAAGAGGGAATTTTCTTTCTCCCCGGTTTTGTAGAGAATGGGGAAATCTTGAAGATTGTTGAATGCTTTGTCTCGCTTGACAACGATGATGCTGTTGTATCTATGAGGGTATCGACAATCAACGAGTTAATAGTGACTGTCATGCATGGTTGGTTGCTGTGTTGAAAAGACAACACAAAACTTAGGATCTGCTACCTCCTACGTGAGCTACGTCCCCTCACCTTTTGTTGCAAAGCACCCTTTTGATGGTGTTGGTCTTTGCTGTTCAGTTTGCTTATGAGCAATAAATACAAGCAACTGGATTGAGATTTCCAGAGGTTTTACACTGATTGCCAGTTAGCAGCACATCCTGTCTGCCTGCTGTGGGTAGGCACCATCACAATGGAAACTTCAGCTGGACAAGTTGCAATTGTGAGAATGCTGCTGTCTTACTGGCCCATGAGAAATAAACACTGCTCACAGGAGTTGAATTTCGAGTGAGGTAGTTAATTTTGGCAGCCTCGACTTCATTAGCCCTTGATTGCAGAATATAAGAGTGACCTTGCTAACCTATAGGAGCTCCTATAGCTTTCTGTCTTTCTCAAGTGCTTGTTAGTGCAGATAACTCAAGATATAACCTTTCATAATTTGTTTTTTTGGATTTCCCCTGAAAACGTCCAATATCACTGATGTCACAGTCATTGGCATTGCAATATTGGTTCACCATAAATCTGCATTATGCATCAGAAAACAATCGCATTTTCTTTTCACCTATCTGCCAAATCCATACTGGGTCTGCCCCGTACTGTTTAAAAAAAAGTTGTATCCTGTAACTTTCTTTACCACGAACAATGTTGTTTGTGTTTTTTCGTCATTTTTAGCTTGTGCAGATGTAAATGTCTCAACGATGTTTGTAATACTTCACCACCATAGTCAAGAAAAAAGGCCTTTTCTTTTCCTGTATCTGTGATTGTAAAACCAGTCACTAAGCCGTTGCAATATTGTAGCTGCTTTAGCTATTATGGGCATACAAGCAATGGCACTGAAGCAACAGTAGGTTAGGCATAGAGTAGTGTATTATAGCATAGATTCCAGACCACACAAGCACGTTAAAACAGCTACGTGACATCATGGTACATTACATTTCAAATTAAGTTTCACCAACTCACCTTCAGATATGCTCTCTTTGTCATGGAGTCAGCGTAGGTGTGTTAAGTCAATCAGCTGTGTAACTTGTCCAGTAAGGGTTCCATCAGGCAGATGCTGCATGGATTCAGAAAGGGAAAGTCGTGTTTGACAAACTTACAGGAGTCCTTTGACGATGTAACGAGCGCGGTGGGTGGAGGGGAACAGGTGGATGTTGTATGCTTGGATTTGCAGAAGGTGTTTGATAAGGTGCTACATAAAAGACTCAGCCATAAGATAAGAATGCACGGAGTTGTGGGGAAGGTACTAGCATGGATAGAGGATTGGTTAACCAATAGAAAACAGAGAGTTGGGATAAATGAGCGTTTCTCTGGTTGGAGATCAGTGGTGAGCAGGGTGCTGCAGGGGTCGGTAATGGGCCTGCAACTGTTCATGATATATATATATAAATGATGTGGAAGAGGAGACCGAGCGTAACGTATCCGAGTTTGCTGATGACACTAAACTGAGTGGAAAGGCAAACTGTACAGAGGATGTGGAGGGTCTGCAGAGAGGTTTAGACAGGTTAGGTGAGTGGGCAAGGGTCTGACAGATGGAGTACAATGTTGGTAAATGTGAGTTTATCCACTTTGGAAGTAAAAAGAGTGGGTCAGAGTATGATTTAAATGGTGAAAGATTGCAGCTTGCTGTTGTGCTGAGGAAGTTAGGAGGACAAATGGAATATTGGCTTTCATTGCTGGAGGGACTGAATTTAAGAGCAGGGAGATTCTGCTGCAATTGTACAAGGTGTTGGTGAGGCTGCATCTGGAGTATTGTGCGCAGTTCTAGTCTCCTTACTTGAGGGAGGATACCCTGGCAGAGGTTGATTCCTGAGGTGAGGGGGTCATACTATGAACCAGTATTTGCTAGAATTTAGAAGAATGAGAGGGGATAGAAAGATACAAAATTATGAAAGGGACAGATAAGATAGAAGCAGGCAAGTTGTTTCCGCTGGTGGGTGAGACTAGGACTAGGGGACATGGCCTCAAGATTAGAGACAGTAGATTTAGAACAGAGTTGAGGAGGAACTGTTTTTCCCAGAGAGCAGTGAATCTATGGAATTCTGTGCCCAAGGAAGCAGTAGAGGCAGCTTCTTTAAATATATTCAAGAGACAGTTGGATGGGATTTTGCATGGTAGGGGAATAAGGGTTATGGGGATAATGCAGGTAGGAGAAGCTGAGAAGATGGATATTAGATTCGATAGATCAGCCATGATCTTAATGAATGGTGGAGCAGGCTCGACGGGCCAAATGGCCTACACCTACTTCTGTCACAATGAAACTATGAAAGTATGAAACATCAATAAGCACCGAACTCAGTCTATGTAAATCAGAAAATGAAAGGATGAGAGAAAAGTATAATCACAACAGAAACAGCACTAAGTAAACTGATGGAGCTATGAGCTGTAAAGTCTCTGGTTCCAGATGGAATTCATCCAAGAGTGTTAAAAGAGATGACTGATAAGACAATGGATGTGTTTAAGTGAAACTTGTTTGATTTAAGTAAAGTTCCATCGGATTAGAAAGTAGAAAATAAAATCCTTCTATTCAAGAAAGGAAAACCGGAAACTTCTTTTTCAGTAGCAGGGGCAGTAAGAGCGAGGACCGGGGGCTGCTGGGAAGGTAAATGAATCCTTTAATAATTTACCTCATGAATAGGTGGAGCGCACACTGAGCAGGAGCGGACATGGGACTGCTGAGTAAGTGAGGTAATATATTTGGGTGGTTGCGTTACCCGAAACACTATTTAGCTAGTGTCTCCCCCCATCCTCCTCCTCTAACCAAAGAAAAAGTTCTGTGCACCAAATCGATGAGATTACTAGATTGTTTTAACAGTCTCCTTGGGAACTCAGAACAGTGGGAATAGATGTTAGGGCAGTTGCATACTCCTCCTGCAGGACGTAGGAGGTAAGGGTCACCACTAGCGTCCCCACTGACTTCACCTGCGGGAGGTGCACCCAACTCCAGCTCCTCGGAAACCGCGTCAGGGAACTGGGCCGGAGCTGGATGAACTTCGGATCATTCGGGAGGCAGAGGGGGTCACACCTCAGGTAGAGGTAAAAGGTAGATGGGTTACAATCGGGGAGGAAAGGGAATAGGCAGATAGTGTAGGCATCCCCTGTGGCTGTTCCTCTCAATAATAAGTATACTGTTTTGAAGACTGTTTGGAAGTGGTGACCTACTAAGGGAAAGCCATATTGGCCAGATCTCTGGCACTGAGCCTGGCTCTGTCACTCAGAAGGGAAGGGGGAGAATAGAAAAGTGGTAGTAGAAGGGGACTCAATAGTTAGAGAACAGACAGGAGATTCTGTGGTTGTGAATGGGACTCCTGGAAGGTATGTTACCTCCCAGGTGCCAGGGTCCGGGATGTCTCTCATCGAGTCTACAAGATCCTGAAGGGAGAGGGTCAGCAACCAGAAGACATGGTCCACATTGGCACCAATGACATAGCCAGGAAAAGGGATGTGGGTTTAAAAAGTGATTTCAGGGAGTTAGGTTGGTTAGTGAAAAAGCAGGACAAGCAGAGTGTAATCTCAGGATTACTACCAGTGCCACATGCTAGTGAGGTGAGGAACAAGGAGAGAGTGCAGCTATTCACATGGCTACAGGGCTGGTGCAGGATGGAGGGCTTCAGATACATAGATCATTGGGGTACTTTCTGGGGAAGGTGGACCCTGTATATGAAGGACAGGTCGCACTTAAACTGGAGGGGAACCAATGTCCTGGGCGGGAGATTTGCTAGAGCAATTCGGGAGGATTTAAACTAGATTGGCTGGGATTGGGAACCAGAGCTACAGATCAGAGGAGAGACTAGTTGTTGAATTGGCAGAAATAGAATGCAGAGAGTCTGTCAGGAAGGATACACAGTTGATAGAGTAAAGGGATGGATTAAAGTGTGTCTGTTTCAATGCAAGGAGCGTCAGGGATAAGCTTGCAGCATGGATCAGTACTTGGAAATACGATGCTGTGGCCATAACAGAGACATGGATTTCACAAGGGCAGGAATGGTTGCTGGATGTTCCAGGAAGAACAGGGAAGGGAATAAAACAGGAGGTGGGGGGGGTAGCATTGTTAAATAGAGAGTGCATCACAGCTGCAGAAAAGAAGGTTATTGAGGAGGGTTTGTCTACTGAGTCAGTATGGGTGGAAGTCAGTAACAAGAAAGCAGCAGTTACTTTATTGGGTATTTTCTGTAGACCCCCCCCCAATAGCAGTAGAGAGATGGAAGAACAGATTGAACAGCAAATTTTGGAGCGGTGCAGACATAACAGAGTTGTTGTTATGGGTGACGTCAGCTTCTCCAATATTGATTGGAACCTCATTATTTGAGATGGTTTGGATGGAGCTGATTTTGTCAGGTCTGTCCAGTAAGGATTCCTGACTTAAAATGTAGATGGGATGACCAGGGGGAGGTCATATTGGATTTGGTGCTATGCAACGAGCCAGGCCAGGTGTCAAATCTTTTGGTTGGGAGAGCATTTCGGTGACAGTGACCACAACTGTCTCACCTTTACCATAGCCATGGAGAGGGATAGGAGCAGACAGTATGGGAAGGTGTTTAATTGTATTTAACGGGGGGAGGGGAAATCATACTGCTATTAAGGTGGAGCTACGGAGTATAAATTGGGAACAATTATTCTGCAGGAATGAACAACAGAAATCTAAAATTATGAGGGGCATGAATAGGGTAAATAGACAAAGTCTTTTCCTTGGGGTGGGGGAGTCCAGAACTAGAGGGCATAGGTTTAGGTTGAGAGGGGAAAGATATAAAAGAGACCTGAGGGGTAACTTTTTCACGCAGAGGGTGGTACGTGTATGGAATGAGCTGCCAGAGGAAGTGGTGGAGGCTGATACAATTGCAGCATTTAAAAGGCATCTGGATGGGTTTATGAATAGGAAGGGTTTGGAGGGATATGGGATTGGTACTGGCAGGTGGGACTAGATTGGGTTGGGATATCTGGTGAGCATGGATGAGTTGGACCGAAGGGTCTGCTTCTGTGCTGTACATGTTTATGGCTCTATGACTTGAAATGTGAAGGCTGCTAAGGAGCACTTGTTGTGCACTTTGGATAACTTTGTCCCACTGAGACAGACAAGGAATGATAAGGAGAAAGACCCTTGGTTGACAAGAGAAGAGAAGCTTCTCATCAAGAGGAAGTAGGAAGCTTACTTAAGGTTGAGGGAGCAAGGATCTGGCACAGGCTTTAGAGGATTACAGGGTAACTAGGAAAGAACTCAAAAATGGACTGAGGAGAGCTAGGACAGGGCATGAAAAAGCCTTGGCAGGAAGGATTAGGGAAAACCCAAAGGCATTCTACACTTAGGTGAGGAATAAGAGAATGATCAGAGAGAGGGTAGAGCCGATCAGGGATAGTGGAGGGAACTTGTGCCTGGAGTCTGTAGAGGTAGGGGAGGCCCTAAATGAGTTTTTTGCTTTAGTATTCACTCGAGAGAGGGACTTTGTTGATAGTGAGAACACCATGGACCAGGCTAATAGGCTTGAACAGATTATTATTAAAAAAGTGGATGTGCTGGAAATTCTGGGAAGCATCAAGATAGTTAAGACCCCAGGGCCAGACCAGATATATTCAAGGTTACTACAGGAAGCAAGGAGTGAGATTGCCACACCTCTGTCGATGATTTTTGCATCCTCACTCTCCAGCAGAGTAGTACCGGATGATTGGAAGGAGGCGAATGTTGTTCCTTTGTTCAAGAAAGGGAATAGGGAAGTCCCTGGGAATTACAGACCAGTCAGTCTTATGTCTGTGGTAAGCAAGGCACTGGAAAGGATTCTGAGAGGTCGGGTTTATGACTATTTGGAAAAACATAGGTTGATTAAAGATAGTCAACATGGCTTTGTGAGGGACAGGTCATGCCTCACAAGCCTTACTGAGTTCTTTGAGGATGTGACAAGACAAATTGCGGGTGGCATGGTGGCTCAGTGGTTAGCACTGCTGCCTCACAGTGCCAGGGACCCAGGATCGATTCCTACCTCGGGTGACTGTCTGTGTGGAGTTTGCACATTCTCCCTGTCTGTGTGGGTTTCCTCCGGGTGCTCCGGTTTCCTCTCATAATCCAAAGATGTTCAGGTCAGGTGAATTAGTCATACTAAATTGCCCATAGTGTGAGGCACATTAGTCAGATGTAAATATAGGGTAGGGGAATGGGTTTGGGTGGGTTACTCTTTGGAGGGTTGGTCTGACATGTTGGACTGTAGGGAATTTCCATATTGTGGGGAAGCTAACCTAATCTAATCTAAAATTAACGAAGGTCAAACAGTGGATATGGTGTATGTGGATTTCAGGAAGGCATTTGATAAGGTTTCCTTCAGTAGGTTCTTTCAGAAAGTTAGGATGTATGACTTACAGGGAAATTTGGCTGCCTGGATACAGAATTAGCTGACTGAAAGAAGACAGTGAGTGGTAGTGGATGGAAAGTATTCTGCCTGGAGGTCGGTGACCAGTGATGTCCAACAGGGATCTGTTCTTGGGCCTCTGTTCTTTGTAGTTTTTATAAATGACTTGGATGAAGAAGTGGAAGGGTGGGTTAGTAAGTTTGCCAACGACACCAAGGTCAGTGATGTTGTAGATAGTGTCAAGGGCTGTTGTAGGCTACAACAAGACATTGACAGGATGCAGAGTGAGGCTGAGAAGTGGCAGATAGAGTTCAACCTGGATAAATGCGAAGTGATTCATTTTTATTCTGAATACACAGTTAAAGACAGGATTCTTGGCAGTGTGGAGAAACAGAGAGATCTTGGGGTCCACGAACAGGGATCCCTCAAAGTTGCCACCTGAGTTGATATGATTATTAAGAAGGCTCATGGTGTTTTGACTTTCATTAACGGGGGGATTGAGTTTAAGAGCCTCAAGGTTTTACTGCAGCTCTATAAAACTATGGTTAGACCACACTTGGAATATTGTGTCCAGTTCTAGTCGCCTCATTATAGGAAGAATGTAGATGTTTTAAAGATGGTGCAGAGGAGATTTACCAGGATGCTGCCTGGATTATAGGGCTTGTTTTATGAAGAGAGGTTGAGTAAGCTAGGGCTTTCCAAACTGGAGAGAAGAAGGAAGAGAGGTGACTTGATCGAGATGTACACGGTAATGAGAGGCATAGATAGAGCAGATAGACAGAGACTTTTCCCCAAGGCAGAAATGACTGTCACGAGCAGTCATAATTTTAAGGTGATTGGAGGAAGGTTTAGGGGAGATGTCAGAGGGAGGTTCTTTACACAGAGAGTGGTGGGTGTGTGGAATGCACTGCCAGCGGTGGTAGTAGAGTCAGAGACATTAGGGACATTTAAGTGACTGCTGGACAGGCACATGGATGGCAGTAAATTGAGGGGTGCGTAGGTTAGGTTGATCTTAGATTAAAATAAGTGCTTGACACAACATTGTGGACTGAAGGGCCTGTACTGTGCTGTACTGTTCTATGTTCTTTAGGGCAGTGAGCTTGACATCTGTCTCGGGGAAGGTGTTAGAATTAATCATTAAAGTGTCTGTAGCTGCAAACTTTGAAAAACCCAATGTGGTCAAGAAGATTCAGCATGCTTTCGGCAAAGGGAAATCATTTTGAACCTATTGTTAGACTTCTTTGAAGGAGTGGATGCTGGGAGATGTACTGCACTTGGATTTCTTCAAGGCTTTTGACTGGAGCAGGCATTAAAGGTCATTGTGCATAATAAAAATTCAAGCTGTCGTGGGTGACATAGTAATCTGAATAGAAGCTTAGCTGGCTAACAGGAAGCAGAGAGTATGTATGAGTGGGTCTTTGTCAGACTGGTAGCCTGTGACAAGCGGATTCTACAGTAGTCTATGCTGGGGTCTCGACATTTTGCAATTTACGTCAATGACTTAGATGAGGGGAGTGAAGGCGTGATGGCTAAATCCACAGATAACACAAAGATAGGTAGGAAAATGGAAGATGGCTTTGCAGAATTATAATCATATCATAATATAATAATTGCAGGTTGTGTCAGTGGGTGTAAATCTCGCAGGTAGACTATAATTTGGAAATTGCTCATTTTGACAAGAAGAAAAAGCAGATTATTGCTTAAACAGAGATCGACTGCCTAAATCCGAGGTACAGAGGGATTTAGGTATCTCTCATAAGTCACAGAAAGTTAGTCTGCATGTTCAGCATTGCAATCAAGAAAGTTAATGGGATTCTAACCCTTATTATGGGAAGAGTTGAATACAAAATTAATATTGCATTTCAGTTATACAGGGCATTGTTAAACCCACATCTTGGATTTTGTATGTAGTTACAGAATATAGAACATTACAGCGCAGTACAGGCCCTTCTACCCTTAATGTTGTGCCGACCTATGAAACCAAATTGAACCCCATCTAACCTACACTATTCCATATTCATTCATATGCCTATCCAAAGATAATTTAAATGCCCTTAGAGTTGGGCACTACTACTATTGCAGGCAGGTCATTCCATGCCCCTACTAGTATCTGAGTAAAGAAACTACCTCTGACATCTGTCCTGATCTATCACCCCTCAACTTAAATCTCTGTCCCCTTGTGCTAGCCATCAACATTCAAGGAAAAAGGCTCTCATTGTCCAACTTATCTAATCCTCTAATTATCTTATGTGTCTCAATTAAGTCACCTATCAACCTTCTCTCTAACGAAAACAGCCTCAAGTCCCTCAGCCTTTCCTCATAAGACTTTCACTCCATACCAGGTAACATCCTGGTAAACCTCCTCTGCACCCTTTCCAAAGCTTCCACATCCTTCCTGTAATGCAGTGACCAGAACTGTATGCAATACTCTAAGTGCGGCCGCACCAGAGTTTTGTACAGCTACAGCATGACCTCATGCCTCCAATACTCAATCCTGCTATCAACAAAAGCTAACACACCGTATACCTTCTTAACAACCTTACCAACCTGGGTGGCAACTCTCAGGGATCTATGAACATGGACACCGAGATCTCTCTACTCATCTACACTCCCAAGAATCTTACCATTAGCCCAGTACTCTTTATTCTCATTGCTCCTTCCAGAGTGAACCACCTCACACTTTTCTGCACTAAATTCTATTTGCCATCTCTCTGCCTAGCTCTGCAGCTTACCTATGCCCCTCTGTAACCTGTAACATCCTTCGGCACTATCCACAACTCCACCGACCTTAGTGTCATCCGCAGATTTGCTAACCCATCCTTTTACGCCCTCATCCAGGTCATTTATAAAAATGACAAACAGCAGTGGCCCCAAAGCAGATCATTGCAGTGCACCACTAGTAATTGAACTCCAGGATGAATATTTCCCATCAACCTTTCAGCTAGCCAATTTCTGATGCAAATCACTAAATCACCCTCAATCCCATGCCTCCATATTTTCTGCAATACCTTACCATGGAGGACCTTATCAAATGCCTTACTGAAATCCATATACACCACATCAACTGCTTTACCCTCATCCACCTGTTTGGTCACCTTCTCAAAGAACTCAATAAGGTTTGTGAGGCAAAACTGTGTTGACTATCTCTAATCAACTTAGTCCTTTCCAGATGATTATAAATCCTATCTCTTATAAAGTTTTCCGACACTTTACCCACAGCCGAAGTAAAGCTCATTGGTCTATAATTACCAGGGCTGTTTCTACTCCCCTTCTTGAACAAGGGAACCACATTTGCGATCCTCCAGTGTTCTGGTACTATTACTGTAGACAATGATGACATAAAGATCAAAGCCAAAGACTCTGCCATCTCCTCCCTGGCTTCCCAGAGAATGCTAGGATAAGTACCATCCATCCCAAGGGACTTATCTATTTTCACTCTTTCCAGAATTGCTAACACCTCCCCCTTGCGAACCTCAATCCTGTCTACTCTAGTAGCCGTATTTCAGTATTCTCCTCGGCAACGTTGTCTTTTTCCTGTGTGAAATATGGTCTCCTTATTTAAGGAAGCTTGCAAGCGCATTGGAAGAAGTTTAAAGATGTTTTATTAGACTAATTCTTGGAGTGAGTGGCTTGTTTTATGAGGAAAGGTTAGACAAACCTTGCTTGTTTTCACTCGTGTTTAGAGAATAAGAAATGACTTGATTGAGTTGTATAAGATCCTGACGCTTTTCACAAGGTTGATATAGAAAACATGTTTTCCCTTATGGATTATTCCAGAACTAAGAGTCACTGTTTTAAATTAGGGGATGCCTTTTGAGGACAGAGATGAGGAGACTTATTTTGTCTGAGTGTTATGGGACTTTGGAACTCTTTGCCTGAGAAGATGGTGAAAGCACATTGGATATTTTTAAGGCAGAGGTTCAGCAAGGGAATCAAATAATTTCAGGAGTAGAGAGGAATATAGAAATTAAGTCGAAACAGATCAATCATGATCTTATTGAATGGTGGAGCAGGTTCAAGAAGCCAAATCATCCATATCTGTTCCTATCAAGTCTATGTAATTCTGCAATATTAAAGAAATATTACTGGTTATTATTGTTAATAAACTTCAAGATATCTGTTGAGTTTCTCTGAGTTTTTCTTTCTTTTTCTTTCAGATCTCCAGCATCAGCAGTATTTTGCTTCAACTTGAGTTTACATCATGTTGCCAATAACCAGGTGAAATGATCAACCAGTTCCTAGGCAGTTGTCAAGCCAAATGTAACGAATGTGAATTCATTGAGGCTAACGTGGCTGTTGGCATTTGGAATTGATCAAAGACCCTTCCGAATGAACCTAAGGAAGTTAAGGTCAGATATGGCCGCAAGAGTCCTACCAAAGCATAGGGCTACCCTCCCATTAGAGAGAGCTGATTGGTGGTGAGGGTCACCACCTCTCCGATGAGGGGAGAAGTGGAGAAGGAGGGTCATCCATTATTACCTTAACTGGGGTGGGAATTGAATGTGGAAGAATATACTTTGATGCTGTATGAAAAGAAGGATAAAAGCTTGAAGCAGTTTGAGCAGGCCAGCAGGATGTGGAAGTGCTTGACTCTGTATCAACTATTACAGCTGTCCACAGATTGAATGGGACATCCAAATCTTGTATTAGGTGCATCCTGTCTCACCCACCTAGACAGTACCCAGAATTAAATGTCATATGAAAGTTAGGTTTTACACAAGAACATTGGACTAAAATGTGTAAAAAAAAATTCAGTCACCCACAGAAACCCAAGGTCCAACACGACGCACCACAGCATCATGTGAAGAAGAGACAACCAAGGAAAAATACCAAAGAAGCTTCCAGAGTTCTCTCCATGGCATACAAGCTTGTTAACAAATCCTCAGGAAGTAGCCACAAGGTTCTAGCTTGTACACCCCAGTCAGACAGTAAACATGGTAAACCTGACATACACAGACACCGTCAGAAAAGTTAAATGAAGCCTTTACCTCCATCCAAATGATTACATCCTAAAACGAGTGAACAACATGCACTATATATCTAAATCAACACTGGTCTAATGCAAATTCATCCTTTAATGAATCTTAAACAAGATGTTTTCCAGAGGCTGACACGTCATGATTTAATTCACGCTACATTTCCTGCAGTATGGAAACAGGCCTTTCGGCCCAACAAGCCCACACCAACCCTCCAAAGAGTAACCCTCCCAGACCCATTCGCCTAGCCTATATTTACTCCTGCCTAATGCACCTCACATTATGGGCAATTTAGCATGGCCAATTCACCTGACCTGCTCATCTTTGGATTGTGGGGGAAACCCAACGCAGACACGGGGACAATGCGCAAACTCCACACAGACAGAGGTAGGAATCAAACCCGGGTCCCTGGTGCTGTGAGGCAGCAGTGCTAACCACTGGGCCACCAAAGAAAAGCTAGCTACTTTCAACAGATCTAGATAGCTGTGTGCTTTGGCATTGCCTACAATAAGTTGCAAATGTCAGTGAGCACTCCCTTATTGAAATGCAGATATCAGAAGTAATACTCCTCAGTGAGGCTGAGACAGAAGAGTTGTTTCCTTCCTCCTCCCTCTTTGAGCAGCTGCCTTCCTTTGAACTGTCTCAATTCAGTCTTCTTATTATGTAGCAAGTCAAGGTCATTTCAGGCTGTAACAATCACTGCCCTGGGAACTAATGACTGGGAACAAGAAGTGTGTCTTAGACTGTGAAAGCAGAATCAATGCCTTCAATGTGTACCATATACAGGGGAGATAATGGCCTAATAATAGAGTAGGCATACTTAAAAGTGAAATGACAACCTGGTGAATCAATAAAACAGGACAATTTGCATGCCATATAAGGTGAAAGGCATGTGATTGACCGAGGTAAGCGATGTCAAAACCAACAGATCAGATCTAAGCTCTGTAGTCTTGCAATATCCAGTTGTGAATAATGGTAAACAATCAAACAACTCATTGGAGGATGAGATTTTAACAATATCTCCATTGTTAATCATAGAAGAACCCAGCCCATTAGTACAAAAGATAAAGCTGAACCAATCTTCAGCTAGAAGCACCAAGTGGTTGATCCATCTTGGCTTCCAGAGATACCCAACATCACAGACAACAGTCTGCAGCTAATTTGATTCGCTTCCCATATCATCAAGAGATTGTTGGAGCCGCTGCTTACTGCAAAAGCTATGGGCTCTGTCAACATTCCAGTAATTGTACTGAAGGGTCTTGCTACACAAACTTATCGCCCAGCTGTTCCAGTACAGCTACAACACTGGCATCTACCTGACAATGTGGAAAATTGTCTAGATATGTCCTGCAAACAAAAAGCAGGACAAAACCAATCCAGTCAATTACTGTCCCATCAGTCTATACTCAATCATCAGTTAAGTGATGGAAGATGTCACTATCCATATCTTTGCACAGGATGTACTCAGCAATAATGTCCAGTTTGGATTCTGCCAGGGCCATTCAGCTCCTGACTTCATTGCAGCCTTGGTTCAAACATGGACAAAGGAGCTGAATTCCAGAGCGAGGATGACAGCCCTTGATATCAAGGCCACTTTCAATCCATTGTGCCATCAAAAGGGTCCTGAGCAAAATTGAAACAAATGAGAATCAGCAGGTGGACTCACCAGTGGTTGGAGACATACCGGACCCATCGGAAAATGGTTTCGGATATTGGAGGTCAGTCATCTCAGTCCAGGACATCTCTGCAGGTGTTCCTCAGAGGAGTGTCCAAGGTCTAACTATATTCAACTGCTTTATCAATGACTTTCCTTCTATCATAAGGTCAGAAGTGAAGATATTCACTGAAGATCGTACAATTCCACACCATTTGCAACTCCTCAAATACTGATGCAGTCCATGTCCAAATACAACAAGACAATATTTAGGCTTGGGCTGTCAAGTGGCAAGTAACATTCACACCACACAAATGCCAGGCAATGACCATCTTCATTAAGAGACAATCGAATCACCAACCCTTGACACTCAATGGTATTACCATCACTAAATCCCCCACTATCAACATACCATTGATGAGAAACTGAACTGGACTTGCCATGTAAATACATTGGCCATGAGTATACGTCAGAGGCTAAGAATACTGCAGCAAATAATTCACCTCCTGACTCCTCCAAGATTTGGCCATCATCTACAAGACACAAGTCAGGAGAGTGATGGAATACCGTCCACTTACCTGGATGGGTGCAGCTCCAATAAAACTCAAGAAGCTTGACACCATCAAGTGTCAAAGCAGACTGCTTGATTAGCACCACACTCACAAGCATCACTCCACGTCAATGTTCAGCAACAGCAGTGTATAGTATCTACAAGAATCACTGCGGAAGTTTACAGGCAAAACAGGCTTAGATGTGGACCCCCTCGCAGATACAGGTCCAGTGCTGGTCGGAGGAGGCAGAGGATCAACTCCGATGCTGTGTGGAATCAGCTGATTGGGCCGTATTCAAACAGGCCGCAGGTACCTTGGGCGAGTACACCACCACCCTCACAGAGTTTATCAGCAAGTGTGTGGAGGACTGCATACTAAGGAAGTCAGTCCAGGTGTTCCCCAACAGGAAACCCTGGATTAATCAGGACATACCGAACCTGCTTAAAAGGATCAGGAGACCCACTCAAATATAAGGAATCGAAGTATGACCTTCGCAGAGCCATTAAGACAGCCAAGGACCAATACTGATCCAAACTAGAGACCCAGACAGACACCCGGCGACTATGGCAAGGACTGAATGACATCACAGATTCTAAAAAGAGACAGTGCAAGATAGCAGGCGATGACACATCCCTCCCAGATTGACTCAACGCTTTCTATAGCGCTTTGAGCAGAATTTCAGCAGAGAGGTAACACCTATTCTGACAAGTCCTGACAAACCTATCACAACAGTCCAACTGATTTAGGGTGAGTGGGGAAAGATATAAAAGAGACCTAAGGGGCAACATTTTTACACAGAGGGTGGTATGTGTATAGAATGAGCTGCCAGAGGATGTGGTGGAGGCTGGTATAATTGCAACATTTCAGAGGCATTTGGATGGGTATATGAGTAGGAAGGATTTGGAGGGATATGGGCCGGGTGCTGGCAGGTGGGACTAGATAGAGTTGGGATATCTGGTCGGCATGGACGGGTTGGACCGAAGGGTCAGTTTCTGTGCTGTACATCTCTATGACTCTAATTACTAAAGATCCTTAGAAGGACTTTCCCAACCCACAACTAATTCCATCCACAAGGACAAGGGCAATAGATACATAGGTATATACTACCAGCTGCAATTACCTCTCCATTTTATTCACCGTCCTGGCTTGGAAATCTATTGCCGTTCCTTCTGTGTTGCTGGGTCAAAATTCTGGACTTCCCTCTCTAACTGTATTGTGAATCTACCTCCAGTAGATGGGCTTCAGCAGTTCAAGAAGGCAACTCACTACTCCCTTCTGAAGGGTAATCAGGAATTGGCAATAAATGCTGGTGAGCCAGTGTTGCCCACATCCCACCACTGAATAAATTTTAAAAAAACACAACTCCCCGTAGATTTCACTAAGTTTAAATAACAGTATAAACATCAAAACACTCCTGCTAACAAAGCAGCAACAGCTAATAGAAATCAGTCAGAAAGTAACTTGAAAACAGTTGATGGTCTCTTTGAATTGCGCTGCTTGGTTCTTCATACTGAATTCATGTTCAGCTGGCTGCAAAATGTCATTGCTAGTTTCAAATGAGCAGTAAACACTCACAACCGCCCTACTGGCGGTTCCAGAGACTGACACAGATGTATTCACGAGAGAAAGTTGTTCATGTGCATCCGACCAGTACATCGTAAAACCATGACCTACATTTTAACTCAGAGGGTGAGGTAAAATATCTTGTCTCATTAATTCAGCAACATCGTGGCGAGTGACAACACAATATCGAGTCACTATGGATGAGCTTAGTCAGCAGTTAACTTGCATTAAAATGTACCTGGATGTGCTTAATTTTGACACAGAGCAAAAATGAATGTAAAATATTGATCGATTGATTTAATTGTCACACATACTTGTTACACGTATTCGTGAAAAGTGTTGCAAAATGTCGCCACTCTCTGGCACCATCTTAAAACACCGAAAATAAATCAAGGCATAGAATGGAAAGGTACAAGATAAGGAAATGAAATTAAGACTTCAACTTTACAGTTGTTCTGGTGAAATGCAGAATATGGGCCTGGATTTTAGGCTGCGCCACCCTAATGTTGAGACCAACATCAGCATGATGCAGTTTGGCAGCCTCGAGTCCCTTTGCCACACTGCTGCCACGGTAACAGAGTTGCATTTCTTCAGTGCCATCTTGCTGCTGCTGATCTCAGCAATGTAAAGTTCAATGTTACTCAAGTCAGGATTTATTGAGAAAGAAAACATGTAAAATTTGTGAAATGAAGTTCATTTTGAGACATTGAGTAGCAGTGGAACAAAGGTGCAGAATATATATTTCTGAGTGAATATTATGGTACCAGGCAGTTAAGATCCTGTTGTGGTTTTTGGTGAACAGCAATGCAGAGCTAATTAACATCGAGATAACCTTTGCAGTGTTCTAGTTGGCTGTTTTTAGCAATAAAAGGAAATGAGGCAAGCAAGGATAAAAGAGGTTAGTTGACATGTTTTAATCTACTTTAAAGTCTTAACGGTGCTCAAAGGCCACTTTTATTTGTTTCGTGACTTAAGTAGCTGCCTACAAAAAATTCAAACGGACAAAATAATCATGGCATATCTGACATTTCTTTCCAAACTACTCATCACTATTGGTAAGTTAATTCTCTTTCTTTTAAATTTATTACATTATTATTTCCTTGATGTCAAGTAAAGGAATCTCTGTGGGTTTTTTTTTTAAACTGAGCTAGTTTTGATGTTGTAATGTGCAATTCTTTGATTATTTGCTAAGTGTTATGCTCCTTATTGGTGCTCCTTGTGCAACACCATTGTGAGCACATGACCTTCTGAACTAAAGTGTGATATTGGCATTCTTTCTAACTTCCATGCCTATTACTATTCAAGAACTAACCAAATAGTTCTAATTTGTAGCTGACTTCAAGATTCTTGCATCCATTATAGTACAATAAAGTATAGTCTGGTTTCCTCCCACAGTCCAAAGATGTGCAGGTTAGGTGAATTGGCCATGCTAAATTGCCCGTAGTGTTAGGTGCAGGGGTAAATGTAGGGGAATGGATCTGGGTAGATTGCTCTTTGGAGGGTCGGTGTGGACTTGTTGGTCCGAAGGGCCTGTTTCCACACTGTAAATAATCTAATAATTACTTTGCTCAAATGTTTGGCTTAAAAATGATAAACTAAGAGGGACGCTCCAAAACACACATGATTTTTTAGATTACTTACAGTGTGGAAACAGGCCCTTCAGCCCAACAAGTCCACACCGCCCCGCCGAAGCGCAACCCACCCGTACCCCTACATCTACCCCTTATCTCACACTATGGGCAATTTAGCATGGCCAATTCACCTGACCTGCACATCTTTGGACTGTGGGAGGAAACCGGAGCACCCGGAGGAAACCCACGCAGACACGGGGAGAATGTTCAAACTCCACACAGTCAGTCGCCTGAGGCGGGAATTGAACCCGGGTCTCTGGCACTGTGAGTGCTAACCACTGTGCCACCGTGCCACCCACGATCATCTTGATCATCATGAGCATCTTGAATTCATTTAACCACTTAAGCCCTTGAATGATATTCAAATGTTACTAGTTTTTTTCTGCTTTTAATGCCCATAATGGATTAAAGGTGATAAATGACTTCGTAACTGGAGGACATGTGTTATTCAGTGAAATTTGTCGTTCCAGAGAAAACTGTACTGTAAACCAAGATTTGTAACACCTTTGTGGTTTTTTTAATATCAGAAATCATGGTAAATTCAGTATGCAATCAATATGCATAATTTGAATTGTATTTTGGTCGCAGCCTCAGGTTTTGCCTTGATTATTCAGTAGTGGGTATTATGCCCCTCATTGATGTTATTTTGTGCTGTAGATCTGTAGATCAGGAATTGTGTTCATTTTTGGAAAGACAGATTCCAAAAGCAGTAATTCTGAGGCCCAGCTACCAGTGAAGGCAGTTTTTAAATCTGTTAATATTAAGAAGTAATGAGCCCTGGATAGTGGATGCATCTCCTTTTGGGACACACACACACACGGTTAGCGAAAAGGTGCATCTCATCTTTTTTCAAAACTACGAACTTACTGGAAGGCAGAAATGTCTTATCATGCCAATTTCTTCTTTTGGCTAAACTTGAAACTGCCTGAAGATCTGACCAAAAACTCCATGCTATATTGTCAGCTAATATACATGTTGTTAACGCAAGTTTCTAGTATATCCTTAAATGCAATTGTTTTCAGATTGATAATCATTTTACGGTCCGAAATCCTGCTGCTAAAGATAACACTTCTGGCACCTCCATATCCTCCGATAACAAAATGCAAACTGTTCAAAGCATTTTGGGCTATACCCTTGTTTATGTCTTCAACAAACTAAAGCCTGAGAATTTTTTTTCAAATTTTTTCTGGAAATGTTTTAGCTAAGATTGTCGCAATAATATTATTTTCGATGTGGCTCAAATGAGCTGGGGCACGTGCATGATTTTTAGCAGCAAGATGTTATTGCCATATAATTAAATAATATCGAAAATTATTTGATTAAACAAAATGAATCTATTTGATTAGACTCTGGATCAGATTTTCGTTAGATATACTGCCAATTACATGTGGAAACAATATTTTTCAATATGTTTGAGTGAATAACCAAGAAATCTGAGGTTTCTTTTGAACTGCACATCCTGTTTATTTCTTTAAAAACAATCAAAGAATACATGTCCGCAATACAGTAAAGGAAGGCCAAGTGCTTGCTTTATTCAGTATGAAATGCCAATTCTTGTAAAATAATCTAACACATCAGGTTAAGAGGGTGTCACATCATTAATACTTCATTTACAAAACCTAATGATTACAAAGAATTGTCACAATCTTCTGTTTTGTTCACTTTTGCCCTTTATCAATAAATCTATGTTTTATTCAAACACGAGCGCTGAGGTCTCATGAGATGCTTTTATTTGCAGTCCATCAACTATTTGTCCATTTCCAATAATACCTTCTCTGCCAGCTCTGTCCTATTTCGAAAGCAAGTCAATATTTGGAAGTGTTAATGCGGAAACATACCCCTCAGCCGAACTAGTCTGTGTGAAACAAAGAAAAAGCGTCACTGAACTCGAAACATTGACTCTGTGTTTTTCTCCATAGATGCTGCTGGACCTATTGAGTTTCTAGGTCAAGATTAAATTGGTGCTGGAAAAGCACAGCAGGTCAAGCAGCATCCGTGGAGCAAGAGAGTCGATGTTTTGGGAGAGAGTCCTTCAGTTTCTTCCAGCAATTTCTGACTTTGTTTCCGACCTTCAGTATGGGCAGTTCTTTGTTTTATTTTAACATTTAATCGTCTCACCTCTTTTATCAAAATACATTACCTCATGCTTTTCTGTAGAAAATTCCATCTGCTACTGAAAATATCAATTCTGTCAGCCTCTCCATGCCCTACTACAGTCAGTTGATATGAGTCTTACTCTTTGCTACCCTTCCAAATTCACATCTCGGGCAAAATATTAAAAGATTACTCTGCACTCCAATATTCATGTTGCAGATCTGCTTCAGTGGGCGTTGATAAATCTACATAATGAACTTACCTCCATAGAGATATGTATGAAATTTCTCTTATTCATACATGACGGCAGAATGCTGTCTTTCCATGTTGCCATGTCCAGCCTCAGCCAAGGTGAGAGCCCTGGATGTCCATAGTATTGGCTTTTCTCCTTGTACTGGCTATTCCCAGTCCTTTTATAGTAGTATCTACCTGCAGAATGACACATTTCTTTCTGTGAGAAAGTGAGGACTGCAGATGCTGGAGATCAGAGCTGAAAATGTGCTGCTGGAAAAGCACAGCAGGTCAGGCAGCATCCAAGGAACAGGAGAACCGACGTTTCGGGCATAAGCCCTTCTTCAGGAATCCTGAAGAAGGACTCATGCCCGAAATGTTGATTCTCCTGTTCCTTGGATGCTGCCTGACCTGCTGCGCTTTTCCAGCAACACATTTTCAGCCCACATTTCTTTCTGTCATAATATGACAGAATTATCTCCTGGTATATTACCTTTCTGTGTTTTTCAAAATCCTTGTTGTATACTTTCTCAAGTAAGTCCAATAAAATGGGTATCATGATTTCCCTTTTATAAAATCATGTTGACTCTATTTGATTATTTTGAATTTTAATATTCCCTGCCATAATATCATAAATAATAGTTTGAAACATCTTTCCTATTACAGATGTTAAGCTAACTAATTAATTGTTTACTGCTTTCTGTCTCTGTCCCTTTTTGAATAAAGGTGTTGCATTTACTATCTCCTCCAATCTAGGGAATTTTATCAGACAATTATTTTAAAACTCTACGCTAAAGTCCATCAGGATCTAGGGGTGTATAAGCCCACAACTCCATCATTTTGCTCAATATCACCTCCCTGGTGGTTGTAATTTTCTTGGATTCCTTCCTCCCTTCCATTTCTTGGTTTATAACTAATTGTGGGATGTTTTTTATAACTTCAAGCATAAAGCATGATGCAAAATGTCTGTGCAATTAACGAGACTTCTTTTTATTTTTCTTTATTAATTCCCCAGACAAAAATTCACTTTGTAAATTTTTCTTTTTGAAATATCTGTAGACACTCTTACTATCTATCTTTATATTTCTAGCTAGCTTTCTTATATTCTAATATTTGTCCCCTTATTAATCCTCTGTTGATTGTTATTTAATATTCTGTTCAATATTTAGTTCTGCCATCTGTCTTTGGACAATTATATAACTTCTCTTTACGTTTGATACGAACTTTAACATTTCTCGTGAACCACAGGTGGCGGCTCGAACATTTCCTGCTTTTACTTGTGCCTCCACCTTGGACCCAGATATCATATGTTGTTCCTTTATATTCTGTGTGTGTCATCACTAATTCTTACTGGAATATATCCTGCCTTACTTTAAGGCCCAGAGGTAGATATAGGAACTTGTACCATCCAAAGGGTTTGGGGAATAGCACCAGCAGTGGGTATCTCACATCCCGTTTTATACTTCTGGCATTAATCTTTCTGAAAACGTTCACTCCCTGACAGTCCTGGTGTGATCTATTCCAGTGTTTGAATAGGGAGATGATCCCCCTTTTTTGTCTTGAATAAGATCTTTGGAATTCAGGTAAATTCCCGGCCCCATCCATGTGGCTTCCCTTCATCATGTTGTAATCTACTCGATCTGTTGTTTCGAATTCTGGAGGTCGCCTGCTATGTTTTCCATTCCTTGGAATTCTCTTCCAAGCTTTTCCTTCAGTTCTAATGCATTTTACATGGGAATAAATCACTGAACTCATTGCTCAGTCAGTATGATTGTCCTCAAAACGATCAACGCATCCAACCATTTTATCGAAACATTCTGGGTTCATTTGCAACAGATCTTCTCTGCAGCTGAGGTACTTTTCAATTTGTTAGCAATCTTCAACTCTCAGTAAAATTTACCTCATGATTTGCTGAGATAACTTGCATCTCTCTTCAACTGTTCAGCCCCAGGATAGCAGGAACACTGGTTTCAGTAATGCAGAATATCTCATAAGCATCTTTTCCTTTGTGGATCACCCTGATTTGAGTTGCTCCTCTTTATCAAATCAGTTCCTCAATATCCAGCTGGCATCATATAGTTTAGATTCAGGACACCTTTCCTTGGATAATTATTTTTTTCTGACAAATGTTCAGAAAAGAACTTGCAGTATTGTCTGAGGAGGGTTGACCTTACTCTGTGCCCCAGTATCAAGCTTCACCCACTCCCACTGAAGTGGGCTTTTTTTTTTCTCGCTATCGTCCTGATCTGAACAGTTGTGAGAATTTCTTTTCTCCAGGAACAGTCACAGTCATATTCAGACACTAATATAATTTCAATGTCTAGTGTCGAGAGTACAGTGCTGGAAAAACACAGCAGCTCAGGCAGCATCCGAGGAATAGGAGAACCGACGTTTTGGGCAAAAAGTTCTTGATGAAGGGCTTTTGTCCGAAACGTCGATGCTCCTGCTCCTGGGATGCTGCCTGACCTGCTGTGCTTTTCCAGCACACTCTCGAATCTAATCTCCAGCATCTGCAATTTTCACCTTTGCCTGATTCCTATGTCTACCCTGTTCTCAAATCCACTGGCATCTTCCAGGTTACAGGATTTTCCCTGTATCTCCAGCTCTGGTGATTTGTCTGTTACCCTCTTCCCTTTGTTCTACTTATACTTTCCCAGTAATTGGCCTTTCCATCAACTCTGCTGATCTGAGGCTATGTGAAGTACATCTTTCTGTCTGTGAGTTCACGTGGTCATCCATAGCTTCAGTACATCTTTCTCGTTAAGCAAAAAAAAAAAAAAATTGAAAGAACTACAAATGCTGGAAATCAGAAACAAAAACAGTAATTGTTGGAAAAACTCAGCAGGTCTGGCAGCATTTATTTCAAGAAAGCAGAGTTAATGTTTTGGGTCCAATGACCCTGCTGAGTTTCTCCAGAAATTTCTGTTTTCATTTGAAATAAATGAGAATTGGCATTCACTTGTTCCTCCCATGGTGGTCATTCATTAATGGACAATGAATCGCCATTCTATTGTTGGAAGCTGTTTTAGTAGAGAGCATCATAAACCCAAATGGTCCTTACCCAATGTCTACATATATGTACAGGAGTCACTTGATAACACTTCTAACAATCCAAGGTCAATTCGAGTTGCCAAATTCGCAGTCTACTTAAAATCAGCTCTTGCATCATGGACTAGAAAGTGGCATTGGTCTGAATGGTTTAGTTTCTCAGCATGTAGGGTCTGTTACCATGCTGTGTGACTCTGTATGGTGACATGTAAGTAATTGGTAATCGGGTCAGCTCACGGCAGAAATTATATTCTTGGTCTGAAGAGCTGTTCGAATAAATGGCAAGCTAATTAGTTTTCTTTTATTAAAGGTATCCTGGATGTGGTAACTGATGGTGAAGCCATAACCTCAAGTCAAACAAATGTAACAGAGTTTTTTCACTCTGCTTCAGTATCTGATCCTGAAATGAATTTCAGCACAGTTTCACCCAGTGGAGAGACTTCGAATCCTAAAGGGACATT